>NC_135431.1:18666284-18763784 GCF_051991245.1 Festucalex cinctus
CGTCACGCCGAGTGTTCCAAGTCAGCCACGTCACGCCAAGTCTTCCAAGTATTCCACGTCACGCCACGTCTTCCACGTCACGCCAAGTCTTCCACGTCACGCCAAGTCATCCACGTCACGCCAAGTCTTCCACGTCACGCCAAGTCTTCCACGTCACGCCAAGTCTTCCACGTCACGCCAAGTCTTCCACGTCACGCCAAGTCACGCCAAGTCACGCCAAGTCACGCCAAGTCTTCCACGTCACGCCAAGTCTTCCACGTCACGCCAAGTCTTCCACGTCACGCCAAGTCTTCCACGTCACGCCAAGTCTTCCACGTCACGCCAAGTCTTCCACGTCACGCCAAGTCTTCCACGTCACGCCAAGTCTTCCACGTCTATCACGTCACGCCAAGTCATCCACGTCACGCCAAGTCTTCCAAGTCATCCACGTCACACCAAGTCATCCACGTCACGCCAAGTCATCCACGTCACGCCAAGTCAGCCACGTCACGCCAAGTCATCCACGTCACGCCAAGTCAGCCACGTCACGCCAAGTCAGCCACGTCACGCCAAGTCTTCCAAGTCAGCCACGTCACGCCAAGTCTTCCAAGTCAGCCACGTCACGCCGAGTCTTCCAAGTCAGCCACGTCACGCCGAGTCTTCCAAGTCAGCCACGTCACGCCGAGTCTTCCAAGTATTCCACGTCACGCCACGTCTTCCACGTCACGCCAAGTCTTCCACGTCACGCCAAGTCATCCACGTCACGCCAAGTCTTCCACGTCACGCCAAGTCTTCCACGTCACGCCAAGTCTTCCACGTCACGCCAAGTCACGCCAAGTCACGCCAAGTCTTCCACGTCACGCCAAGTCTTCCACGTCACGCCAAGTCTTCCACGTCACGCCAAGTCTTCCACGTCACGCCAAGTCTTCCACGTCACGCCAAGTCTTCCACGTCACGCCAAGTCTTCCACGTCTATCACGTCACGCCAAGTCTTCCACGTCACGCCAAGTCTTCCACGTCACGCCAAGTCTTCCACGTCACGCCAAGTCTTCCACGTCACGCCAAGTCTTCCAAGTCTTCCACGTCACGCCAAGTCTTCCAAGTCTTCCACGTCACGCCAAGTCTTCCGCGTCACGCCAAGTCTTCCGCGTCTTCCGCGTCACGCTAAGTCTTCCAAGTCTTCCGCGTCACGCCAAGTCTTCCAAGTCTTCCAAGT
The DNA here is from genome assembly GCF_051991245.1 of Festucalex cinctus. Taxonomy (NCBI): domain Eukaryota; kingdom Metazoa; phylum Chordata; class Actinopteri; order Syngnathiformes; family Syngnathidae; genus Festucalex; species Festucalex cinctus. The sequence continues at coordinate 18,667,480 of NC_135431.1, forward strand.
CTTCCACGTCACGCCAAGTCTTCCACGTCACGCCACGCCACGCCACGCCACGCCACGCCACGCCACGCCACGCCACGCCACGCCACGTCACGCCACGCCACGTCACGCCACGTCACGTCACGCCACGTCACGTCACGCCACGCCACGCCACGCCACGTCACGCCACGCCACGTCACGCCACGCCACGCCACGCCACGTCACGCCACGTCTTCCACGTCTTTCACGTCTTCCACGTCTTTCACGTCTTTCACGTCTTTCACGTCTTTCACGTCTTTCACGTCTTCCACGTCTTCCAAGTCTTTCACGTCTTCCACGTCTTCCACGTCTTTCACGCAAGTCATCCACGCCAAGTCTTCCAAGTCATCCACGCCACGCCTTCCACGTCATCCACGCCACGCCTTCCACGTCATCCACGCCACGCCTTTCAAGTCATCCACGCCACGTCTTCCAAGTCATCTACGCCACGTCTTCCAAGTCATCTACGCCACGTCTTCCAAGTCATCCACGCCACGCCTTCCAAGTCATCCACGCCACGCCTTCCAAGTCATCCACGCCAAGTCTTCCAAGTCATCCACGCCAAGTCTTCCAAGTCATCCACGCCAAGTCTTCCAAGTCATCCACGCCACGCCTTCCAAGTCATCCACGCCACGCCTTCCAAGTCATCCACGCCACGCCTTCCAAGTCATCCACGCCACGCCTTCCACGTCATCCACGCCACGCCTTCCAAGTCATCCACGCCACGCCTTCCAAGTCATCCACGCCACGCCTTCCAAGTCATCCACGCCACGCCTTCCAAGTCATCCACGCCAAGTCTTCCAAGTCATCCACGCCACGTCATCCAAGTCAAGTCATCCACGCCATCCAAGTCATCCCCGCCACGCCAAGTCTGCCAAGTCATCCACGCCATCCAAGTCATCCACGCCAAGTCTGCAAAGTCATCCACGCCACTTCTGCCAAGTCATCCACGCCACGCCATGTCTGCCAAGTCATCCAGGCCACGTCATCCAAGTCAAGTCATCCACGCCATCCAAGTCATCCCCACCACGCCAAGTCTGCCAAGTCATCCACGCCAAGTCTGCCAAGTCATCCACGCCACGTCTGCCAAGTCATCCACGCCACGCCACGTCTGCCAAGTCATCCACGCCACGTCATCCAAGTCAAGTCATCCACGCCATCCAAGTCATCCCCGCCACGCCAAGTCTGCCAAGTCATCCACGCTACGTCTGCCAAGTCATCCACGCCACGCCAAGTCTGCCAAGTCATCCACGCCACGCCAAGTCTGCCAAGTCATCCACGCCACGCCAAGTCATCCACGCCAAGTCTGCCAAGTCATCCACGCCACGCCAAGTCTGCCAAGTCACGCAGTCTGCCAAGTCATCCCCGCCATGCCAAGTCTGCCAAGTCATCAACGCCACGCCACGCCTTCCAAGTCATCCACGCCACGCCTTCCAAGTCATCCACGCCACGTCTTCCAAGTCATCCACGCCACGTCTTCCAAGTCATCCACGCCAAGTCATCCACGCCACGCCTTCCACGCCACGCCTTCCAAGTCATCCACGCCACGCCTTCCAAGTCATCCACGCCACGCCTTCCACGTCATCCACGCCACGCCTTCCACGTCATCCACGCCACGCCTTCCACGTCATCCACGCCACGCCTTCCAAGTCATCCACGCCAAGTCTTCCAAGTCATCCACGCCACGCCTTCCAAGTCATCCACGCCACGCCTTCCACGTCATCCACGCCAAGTCTGCCAAGTCATCCACGGCAAGTCTGCAAGTCATCCATGCCACGTCTGCCAAGTCATCCACGCCACGCCACGTCTGCCAAGTCATCCACGCCACGTCATCCAAGTCAAGTCATCCACGCCATCCAAGTCATCCCCGCCACGCCAAGTCTGCCAAGTCATCCACGCCAAGTCTGCCAAGTCATCCACGCCAAGTCTGCCAAGTCATCCACGCCACGTCTGCCAAGTCATCCACGCCACGCCAAGTCTGCCAAGTCATCCACGCTACGTCTGCCAAGTCATCCACGCCACGCCAAGACTGCCAAGTCATCCACGCCACGCCAAGTCTGCCAAGTCATCCACACCACGCCAAGTCATCCACGCCAAGTCTGCCAAGTCATCCACGCCACGCCAAGTCTGCCAAGTCATCCACGCCAAGTCTGCCAAGTCATCCCCGCCATGCCAAGTCTGCCAAGTCATCAACGCCACGCCACGCCTTCCAAGTCATCCACGCCACGCCTTCCAAGTCATCCACGCCACGTCTTCCAAGTCATCCACGCCACGTCTTCCAAGTCATCCACGCCAAGTCATCCACGCCACGCCTTCCACGCCACGCCTTCCAAGTCATCCACGCCACGCCTTCCACGCCACGCCTTCCAAGTCATCCACGCCACGCCTTCCACGTCATCCACGCCACGCCTTCCACGTCATCCACGCCACGCCTTCCACGTCATCCACGCCACGCCTTCCAAGTCATCCACGCCACGCCTTCCAGGTCATCCACGCCAAGTCTTCCAAGTCATCCACGCCACGCCTTCCAAGTCATCCACGCCACTCCTTCCACGTCATCCACGCCACGCCTTCCACGTCATCCACGCCACGCCTTTCAAGTCATCCACGCCACGTCTTCCAAGTCATCCACGCCACGTCTTCCAAGTCATCCACGCCACGTCTTCCAAGTCATCCACGCCACGCCTTCCAAGTCATCCACGCCACGCCTTCCAAGTCATCCACGCCAAGTCTTCCAAGTCATCCACGCCAAGTCTTCCAAGTCATCCACGCCACGCCTTCCAAGTCATCCACGCCACGCCTTCCAAGTCATCCACGCCACGCCTTCAAGTCATCCACGCCACGCCTTCAAGTCATCCACGCCACGCCTACCAAGTCATCCACGCCAAGTCTTCCAAGTCATCCACGCCAAGTCTTCCAAGTCATCCACGCCACGTCATCCAAGTCAAGTCATCCACGCCATCCAAGTCATCCCCGCCACGCCAAGTCTGCCAAGTCATCCACGCCATCCAAGTCATCCACGCCAAGTCTGCAAAGTCATCCACGCCACGTCTGCCAAGTCATCCACGCCACGCCATGTCTGCCAAGTCATCCAGGCCACGTCATCCAAGTCAAGTCATCCACGCCATCCAAGTCATCCCCGCCACGCCAAGTCTGCCAAGTCATCCACGCCAAGTCTGCCAAGTCATCCACGCCACGTCTGCCAAGTCATCCACGCCACGCCACGTCTGCCAAGTCATCCACGCCACGTCATCCAAGTCAAGTCATCCACGCCATCCAAGTCATCCCCGCCACGCCAAGTCTGCCAAGTCATCCACGCTACGTCTGCCAAGTCATCCACGCTACGTCTGCCAAGTCATCCACGCCACGCCAAGTCTGCCAAGTCATCCACGCCACGCCAAGTCTGCCAAGTCATCCACGCCACGCCAAGTCATCCACGCCAAGTCTGCCAAGTCATCCACGCCACGCCAAGTCTGCCAAGTCATCCACGCCAAGTTTGCCAAGTCATCCCCGCCACGCCACGTCTGCCAAGTCATCCCCGCCACGCCACGTCTGCCGAGTCATCCACGCCACGCCACGTCTGCCACGTCATCCACGCCACGTCATCCAAGTCAAGTCATCCACGCCATCCAAGTCATCCCCGCCACGCCAAGTCTGCCAAGTCATCCACGCCACGCCTTCCAAGTCATCCACGCCACGCCTTCCACGTCATCCACGCCACGCCTTCCACGTCATCCACGCCACGCCTTTCAAGTCATCCACGCCACGTCTTCCAAGTCATCCACGCCACGTCTTCCAAGTCATCCACGCCACGTCTTCCAAGTCATCCACGCCACGTCTTCCAAGTCATCCACGCCACGCCTTCCAAGTCATCCACGCCACGTCTTCCAAGTCATCCACGCCACGCCTTCCAAGTCATCCACGCCACGCCTTCCAAGTCATCCACGCCACGCCTTCAAGTCATCCACGCCACGCCTTCAAGTCATCCACGCCACGCCTTCAAGTCATCCACGCCACGCCTTCAAGTCATCCACGCCACGCCTACCAAGTCATCCACGCCAAGTCTTCCAAGTCATCCACGCCAAGTCTTCCAAGTCATCCACGCCACGTCATCCAAGTCAAGTCATCCACGCCATCCAAGTCATCCCCGCCACGCCAAGTCTGCCAAGTCATCCACGCCATCCAAGTCATCCACGCCAAGTCTGCAAAGTCATCCACGCCACGTCTGCCAAGTCATCCACGCCACGCCATGTCTGCCAAGTCATCCAGGCCACGTCATCCAAGTCAAGTCATCCACGCCATCCAAGTCATCCCCGCCACGCCAAGTCTGCCAAGTCATCCACGCCAAGTCTGCCAAGTCATCCACGCCACGTCTGCCAAGTCATCCACGCTACGCCACGTCTGCCAAGTCATCCACGCCACGTCATCCAAGTCAAGTCATCCACGCCATCCAAGTCATCCCCGCCACGCCAAGTCTGCCAAGTCATCCACGCTACGTCTGCCAAGTCATCCACGCTACGTCTGCCAAGTCATCCACGCCACGCCAAGTCTGCCAAGTCATCCACGCCACGCCAAGTCTGCCAAGTCATCCACGCCACGCCAAGTCATCCACGCCAAGTCTGCCAAGTCATCCACGCCACGCCAAGTCTGCCAAGTCATCCACGCCAAGTTTGCCAAGTCATCCCCGCCACGCCACGTCTGCCAAGTCATCCCCGCCACGCCACGTCTGCCGAGTCATCCACGCCACGCCACGTCTGCCACGTCATCCACGCCACGTCATCCAAGTCAAGTCATCCACGCCATCCAAGTCATCCCCGCCACGCCAAGTCTGCCAAGTCATCCACGCCAAGTCTGCCAAGTCATCCACGCCAAGTCTTCCAAGTCATCCACGCCAAGTCTTCCAAGTCATCCACGCCAAGTCTTCCAAGTCAAGTCATCCACGCCACGTCATCCAAGTCATCCCCGCCACGCCAAGTCTGCCAAGTCATCCACGCCATCCAAGTCATCCACGCTAAGTCTGCAAAGTCATCCACGCTACGTCTGCCAAGTCATCCACGCCACGCCAAGTCTGCCAAGTCATCCACGCCACGCCAAGTCTGCCAAGTCATCCACGCCACGCCAAGTCTGCCAAGTCATCCACGCCACGCCAAGTCATCCACGCCAAGTCTGCCAAGTCATCCACGCCACGCCAAGTCTGCCAAGTCATCCACGCCAAGTTTGCCAAGTCATCCCCGCCACGCCACGTCTGCCAAGTCATCCCCGCCACGCCACGTCTGCCGAGTCATCCACGCCACGCCACGTCTGCCACGTCATCCACGCCACGTCATCCAAGTCAAGTCATCCACGCCATCCAAGTCATCCCCGCCACGCCAAGTCTGCCAAGTCATCCACGCCATCCAAGTCATCCACGCCAAGTCTGCAAAGTCATCCACGCCACGTCTGCCAAGTCATCCACGCCACGCCATGTCTGCCAAGTCATCCAGGCCACGTCATCCAAGTCAAGTCATCCACGCCATCCAAGTCATCCCCGCCACGCCAAGTCTGCCAAGTCATCCACGCTACGTCTGCCAAGTCATCCACGCTACGTCTGCCAAGTCATCCACGCCACGCCAAGTCTGCCAAGTCATCCACGCCACGCCAAGTCTGCCAAGTCATCCACGCCACGCCAAGTCATCCACGCCAAGTCTGCCAAGTCATCCACGCCACGCCAAGTCTGCCAAGTCATCCACGCCAAGTCTGCCAAGTCATCCCCGCCACGCCACGTCTGCCAAGTCATCCCCGCCACGCCACGTCTGCCGAGTCATCCACGCCACGCCACGTCTGCCACGTCATCCACGCCACGTCATCCAAGTCAAGTCATCCACGCCATCCAAGTCATCCGCGCCACGCCAAGTCTGCCAAGTCACGCAAAGTCTGCCAAGTCATCCCCGCCATGCCAAGTCTGCCAAGTCATACACGCCACGCCAAGTCTGCCAAGTCATCCCCGCCATGCCAAGTCTGCCAAGTCATCAACGCCACGCCACGCCTTCCAAGTCATCCACGCCACGTCTTCCAAGTCATCCACGCCACGTCTTCCAAGTCATCCACGCCAAGTCATCCACGCCAAGTCATCCACGCCACGCCTTCCACGCCACGCCTTCCAAGTCATCCACGCCACGCCTTCCACGCCACGCCTTCCAAGTCATCCACGCCACGCCTTCCACGTCATCCACGCCACGCCTTCCACGTCATCCACGCCACGCCTTCCAAGTCATCCACGCCAAGTCTTCCAAGTCATCCACGCCACGCCTTCCAAGTCATCCACGCCACGCCTTCCACGTCATCCACGCCAAGTCTGCCAAGTCATCCACGCCAAGTCTGCCAAGTCATCCATGCCACGTCTGCCAAGTCATCCACGCCACGCCACGTCTGCCAAGTCATCCACGCCACGTCATCCAAGTCAAGTCATCCACGCCATCCAAGTCATCCCCGCCACGCCAAGTCTGCCAAGTCATCCACGCCAAGTCTGCCAAGTCATCCACGCCAAGTCTGCCAAGTCATCCACGCCACGTCTGCCAAGTCATCCACGCCACGTCATCCAAGTCAAGTCATCCACGCCATCCAAGTCATCCCCGCCACGCCAAGTCTGCCAAGTCATCCACGCTACGTCTGCCAAGTCATCCACGCTACGTCTGCCAAGTCATCCACGCCACGCCAAGTCTGCCAAGTCATCCACGCCACGCCAAGTCTGCCAAGTCATCCAGGCCACGTCATCCAAGTCAAGTCATCCACGCCATCCAAGTCATCCCAGCCACGCCAAATCTGCCAAGTCATCCACGCCAAGTCTGCCAAGTCATCCACGCCACGTCTGCCAAGTCATCCACGCCACGCCACGTCTGCCAAGTCATCCACGCCACGTCATCCAAGTAAAGTCATCCACGCCATCCAAGTCATCCCCGCCACGCCAAGTCTGCCAAGTCATCCACGCTACGTCTGCCAAGTCATCCACGCTACGTCTGCCAAGTCATCCACGCCACGCCAAGTCTGCCAAGTCATCCACGCCACGCCAAGTCTGCCAAGTCATCCACGCCACGCCAAGTCATCCACGCCAAGTCTGCCAAGTCATCCACGCCAAGTCTGCCAAGTCATCCACGCCAAGTCTGCCAAGTCATCCACGCCACGTCTGCCAAGTCATCCACGCCACGTCATCCAAGTCAAGTCATCCACGCCATCCAAGTCATCCCCGCCACGCCAAGTCTGCCAAGTCATCCACGCCAAGTCTGCCAAGTCATCCACGCCAAGTCTGCCAAGTCATCCACGCCACGTCTGCCAAGTCATCCACGCCACGCCACGCCTTCCAAGTCATCCACGCCACGCCTTCCAAGTCATCCACGCCACGTCTTCCAAGTCATCCACGCCACGTCTTCCAAGTCATCCACGCCAAGTCATCCACGCCACGCCTTCCACGCCACGCCTTCCAAGTCATCCACGCCACGCCTTCCACGCCACGCCTTCCAAGTCATCCACGCCACGCCTTCCACGCCACGCCTTCCAAGTCATCCACGCCACGCCTTCCAAGTCATCCACGCAAGTCTTCCAAGTCATCCACGCCACGCCTTCCAAGTCATCCACGCCACGCCTTCCACGTCATCCACGCCAAGTCTGCCAAGTCATCCACGCCAAGTCTGCCAAGTCATCCATGCCACGTCTGCCAAGTCATCCACGCCACGCCACGTCTGCCAAGTCATCCACGCCACGTCATCCAAGTCAAGTCATCCACGCCATCCAAGTCATCCCCGCCACGCCAAGTCTGCCAAGTCATCCACGCCAAGTCTGCCAAGTCATCCACGCCACGTCTGCCAAGTCATCCACGCCACGTCATCCAAGTCAAGTCATCCACGCCATCCAAGTCATCCCCGCCACGCCAAGTCTGCCAAGTCATCCACGCTACGTCTGCCAAGTCATCCACGCCACGCCAAGTCTGCCAAGTCATCCACGCCACGCCAAGTCTGCCAAGTCATCTACGCCACGCCAAGTCATCCACGCCAAGTCTGCCAAGTCATCCACGCCACGCCAAGTCTGCCAAGTCATCCACGCCAAGTCTGCCAAGTCATCCCCGCCACGCCACGTCTGCCAAGTCATCCCCGCCACGCCACGTCTGCCGAGTCATCCACGCCACGCCACGTCTGCCACGTCATCCACGCCACGTCATCCAAGTCAAGTCATCCACGCCATCCAAGTCATCCGCGCCACGCCAAGTCTGCCAAGTCACGCCAAGTCTGCCAAGTCATCCCCCGCCATGCCAAGTCTGCCAAGTCATACACGCCACGCCACGCCAAGTCTGCCAAGTCATCCCCGCCATGCCAAGTCTCCCAAGTCATCAACGCCACGCCACGCCTTCCAAGTCATCCACGCCACGCCTTCCAAGTCATCCACGCCACGTCTTCCAAGTCATCCACGCCACGTCTTCCAAGTCATCCACGCCACGTCTTCCAAGTCATCCACGCCAAGTCATCCACGCCACGCCTTCCACGCCACGCCTTCCAAGTCATCCACGCCACGCCTTCCACGCCACGCCTTCCAAGTCATCTACGCCACGCCTTCCACGTCATCCACGCCACGCCTTCCACGTCATCCACGCCACGCCTTCCAAGTCATCCACGCCAAGTCTTCCAAGTCATCCACGCCACGCCTTCCAAGTCATCCACGCCACGCCTTCCACGTCATCCACGCCACGCCTTCCACGTCATCCACGCCACGCCTTTCAAGTCATCCACGCCACGTCTTCCAAGTCATCTACACCACGTCTTCCAAGTCATCCACGCCACGTCTTCCAAGTCATCCACGCCACGTCTTCCAAGTCATCCACGCCACGTCTTCCAAGTCATCCACGCCACGCCTTCCAAGTCATCCACGCCAAGTCTTCCAAGTCATCCACGCCAAGTCTTCCAAGTCATCCACGCCACGCCTTCCAAGTCATCCACGCCACGCCTTCCACGTCATCCACGCCACGCCTTCCACGTCATCCACGCCACGCCTTCCACGTCATCCACGCCACGCCTTCCACGTCATCCACGCCATGCCTTCCAAGTCATCCACGCCACGCCTTCCAAGTCATCCACGCCAAGTCTGCCAAGTCATCCACGCCACGTCTGCCAAGTCATCCACGCCACGCCACGCCTTCCAAGTCATCCACGCCACGCCTTCCACGCCACGCCTTCCAAGTCATCCACGCCACGCCTTCCACGTCATCCACGCCACGCCTTCCACGTCATCCACGCCACGCCTTCCAAGTCATCCACGCCAAGTCTTCCAAGTCATCCACGCCACGCCTTCCAAGTCATCCACGCCACGCCTTCCACGTCATCCACGCCAAGTCTGCCAAGTCATCCATGCCAAGTCTGCCAAGTCATCCATGCCACGTCTGCCAAGTCATCCACGCCACGCCACGTCTGCCAAGTCATCCACGCCACGTCATCCAAGTCAAGTCATCCACGCCATCCAAGTCATCCCCGCCACGCCAAGTCTGCCAAGTCATCCACGCTACGTCTGCCAAGTCATCCACGCCACGTCTGCCAAGTCATCCCCGCCACGCCACGTCTGCCAAGTCATCCACGCTACGTCTGCCAAGTCATCCACGCCACGCCTTCCAAGTCATCCACGCCACGCCTTCCAAGTCATCCACGCCAAGTCTTCCAAGTCATCCACGCCACGCCAAGTCTGCCAAGTCATCCAGGCCACGTCATCCAAGTCAAGTCATCCACGCCATCCAAGTCATCCCAGCCACGCCAAATCTGCCAAGTCATCCACGCCAAGTCTGCCAAGTCATCCACGCCACGTCTGCCAAGTCATCCACGCCACGCCACGTCTGCCAAGTCATCCACGCCACGTCATCCAAGTAAAGTCATCCACGCCATCCAAGTCATCCCCGCCACGCCAAGTCTGCCAAGTCATCCACGCTACGTCTGCCAAGTCATCCACGCTACGTCTGCCAAGTCATCCACGCCACGCCAAGTCTGCCAAGTCATCCACGCCACGCCAAGTCTGCCAAGTCATCCACGCCACGCCAAGTCATCCACGCCAAGTCTGCCAAGTCATCCACGCCAAGTCTGCCAAGTCATCCACGCCAAGTCTGCCAAGTCATCCACGCCACGTCTGCCAAGTCATCCACGCCACGTCATCCAAGTCAAGTCATCCACGCCATCCAAGTCATCCCCGCCACGCCAAGTCTGCCAAGTCATCCACGCCAAGTCTGCCAAGTCATCCACGCCAAGTCTGCCAAGTCATCCACGCCACGTCTGCCAAGTCATCCACGCCACGCCACGCCTTCCAAGTCATCCACGCCACGCCTTCCAAGTCATCCACGCCACGTCTTCCAAGTCATCCACGCCACGTCTTCCAAGTCATCCACGCCAAGTCATCCACGCCACGCCTTCCACGCCACGCCTTCCAAGTCATCCACGCCACGCCTTCCACGCCACGCCTTCCAAGTCATCCACGCCACGCCTTCCACGTCATCTACGCCACGCCTTCCACGTCATCCACGCCACGCCTTCCAAGTCATCCACGCAAGTCTTCCAAGTCATCCACGCCACGCCTTCCAAGTCATCCACGCCACGCCTTCCACGTCATCCACGCCAAGTCTGCCAAGTCATCCACGCCAAGTCTGCCAAGTCATCCATGCCACGTCTGCCAAGTCATCCACGCCACGCCACGTCTGCCAAGTCATCCACGCCACGTCATCCAAGTCAAGTCATCCACGCCATCCAAGTCATCCCCGCCACGCCAAGTCTGCCAAGTCATCCACGCCAAGTCTGCCAAGTCATCCACGCCACGTCTGCCAAGTCATCCACGCCACGTCATCCAAGTCAAGTCATCCACGCCATCCAAGTCATCCCCGCCACGCCAAGTCTGCCAAGTCATCCACGCTACGTCTGCCAAGTCATCCACGCCACGCCAAGTCTGCCAAGTCATCCACGCCACGCCAAGTCTGCCAAGTCATCTACGCCACGCCAAGTCATCCACGCCAAGTCTGCCAAGTCATCCACGCCACGCCAAGTCTGCCAAGTCATCCACGCCAAGTCTGCCAAGTCATCCCCGCCACGCCACGTCTGCCAAGTCATCCCCGCCACGCCACGTCTGCCGAGTCATCCACGCCACGCCACGTCTGCCACGTCATCCACGCCACGTCATCCAAGTCAAGTCATCCACGCCATCCAAGTCATCCGCGCCACGCCAAGTCTGCCAAGTCACGCCAAGTCTGCCAAGTCATCCCCCGCCATGCCAAGTCTGCCAAGTCATACACGCCACGCCACGCCAAGTCTGCCAAGTCATCCCCGCCATGCCAAGTCTCCCAAGTCATCAACGCCACGCCACGCCTTCCAAGTCATCCACGCCACGCCTTCCAAGTCATCCACGCCACGTCTTCCAAGTCATCCACGCCACGTCTTCCAAGTCATCCACGCCACGTCTTCCAAGTCATCCACGCCAAGTCATCCACGCCACGCCTTCCACGCCACGCCTTCCAAGTCATCCACGCCACGCCTTCCACGCCACGCCTTCCAAGTAATCTACGCCACGCCTTCCACGTCATCCACGCCACGCCTTCCACGTCATCCACGCCACGCCTTCCAAGTCATCCACGCCAAGTCTTCCAAGTCATCCACGCCACGCCTTCCAAGTCATCCACGCCACGCCTTCCACGTCATCCACGCCACGCCTTCCACGTCATCCACGCCACGCCTTTCAAGTCATCCACGCCACGTCTTCCAAGTCATCTACACCACGTCTTCCAAGTCATCCACGCCACGTCTTCCAAGTCATCCACGCCACGTCTTCCAAGTCATCCACGCCACGTCTTCCAAGTCATCCACGCCACGCCTTCCAAGTCATCCACGCCAAGTCTTCCAAGTCATCCACGCCAAGTCTTCCAAGTCATCCACGCCACGCCTTCCAAGTCATCCACGCCACGCCTTCCACGTCATCCACGCCACGCCTTCCACGTCATCCACGCCACGCCTTCCACGTCATCCACGCCACGCCTTCCACGTCATCCACGCCATGCCTTCCAAGTCATCCACGCCACGCCTTCCAAGTCATCCACGCCAAGTCTGCCAAGTCATCCACGCCACGTCTGCCAAGTCATCCACGCCACGCCACGCCTTCCAAGTCATCCACGCCACGCCTTCCACGCCACGCCTTCCAAGTCATCCACGCCACGCCTTCCACGTCATCCACGCCACGCCTTCCACGTCATCCACGCCACGCCTTCCAAGTCATCCACGCCAAGTCTTCCAAGTCATCCACGCCACGCCTTCCAAGTCATCCACGCCACGCCTTCCACGTCATCCACGCCAAGTCTGCCAAGTCATCCATGCCAAGTCTGCCAAGTCATCCATGCCACGTCTGCCAAGTCATCCACGCCACGCCACGTCTGCCAAGTCATCCACGCCACGTCATCCAAGTCAAGTCATCCACGCCATCCAAGTCATCCCCGCCACGCCAAGTCTGCCAAGTCATCCACGCCAAGTCTGCCAAGTCATCCACGCCAAGTCTGCCAAGTCATCCACGCCACGTCTGCCAAGTCATCCACGCCACGTCATCCAAGTCAAGTCATCCACGCCATCCAAGTCATCCCCGCCACGCCAAGTCTGCCAAGTCATCCACGCTACGTCTGCCAAGTCATCCACGCTACGTCTGCCAAGTCATCCACGCCACGCCAAGTCTGCCAAGTCATCCACGCCACGCCAAGTCTGCCAAGTCATCCAGGCCACGTCATCCAAGTCAAGTCATCCACGCCATCCAAGTCATCCCAGCCACGCCAAATCTGCCAAGTCATCCACGCCAAGTCTGCCAAGTCATCCACGCCACGTCTGCCAAGTCATCCACGCCACGCCACGTCTGCCAAGTCATCCACGCCACGTCATCCAAGTAAAGTCATCCACGCCATCCAAGTCATCCCCGCCACGCCAAGTCTGCCAAGTCATCCACGCTACGTCTGCCAAGTCATCCACGCTACGTCTGCCAAGTCATCCACGCCACGCCAAGTCTGCCAAGTCATCCACGCCACGCCAAGTCTGCCAAGTCATCCACGCCAAGTCTGCCAAGTCATCCACGCCAAGTCTGCCAAGTCATCCACGCCACGTCTGCCAAGTCATCCACGCCACGTCATCCAAGTCAAGTCATCCACGCCATCCAAGTCATCCCCGCCACGCCAAGTCTGCCAAGTCATCCACGCCAAGTCTGCCAAGTCATCCACGCCAAGTCTGCCAAGTCATCCACGCCACGTCTGCCAAGTCATCCACGCCACGCCACGCCTTCCAAGTCATCCACGCCACGCCTTCCAAGTCATCCACGCCACGTCTTCCAAGTCATCCACGCCACGTCTTCCAAGTCATCCACGCCAAGTCATCCACGCCACGCCTTCCACGCCACGCCTTCCAAGTCATCCACGCCACGCCTTCCACGCCACGCCTTCCAAGTCATCCACGCCACGCCTTCCACGTCATCTACGCCACGCCTTCCACGTCATCCACGCCACGCCTTCCAAGTCATCCACGCAAGTCTTCCAAGTCATCCACGCCACGCCTTCCAAGTCATCCACGCCACGCCTTCCACGTCATCCACGCCAAGTCTGCCAAGTCATCCACGCCAAGTCTGCCAAGTCATCCACGCCAAGTCTGCCAAGTCATCCATGCCACGTCTGCCAAGTCATCCACGCCACGCCACGTCTGCCAAGTCATCCACGCCACGTCATCCAAGTCAAGTCATCCACGCCATCCAAGTCATCCCCGCCACGCCAAGTCTGCCAAGTCATCCACGCCAAGTCTGCCAAGTCATCCACGCCACGTCTGCCAAGTCATCCACGCCACGTCATCCAAGTCAAGTCATCCACGCCATCCAAGTCATCCCCGCCACGCCAAGTCTGCCAAGTCATCCACGCTACGTCTGCCAAGTCATCCACGCCACGCCAAGTCTGCCAAGTCATCCACGCCACGCCAAGTCTGCCAAGTCATCTACGCCACGCCAAGTCATCCACGCCAAGTCTGCCAAGTCATCCACGCCACGCCAAGTCTGCCAAGTCATCCACGCCAAGTCTGCCAAGTCATCCCCGCCACGCCACGTCTGCCGAGTCATCCCCGCCACCCCACGTCTGCCGAGTCATCCACGCCACCCCACGTCTGCCACGTCATCCACGCCACGTCATCCAAGTCAAGTCATCCACGCCATCCAAGTCATCCGCGCCACGCCAAGTCACGCCAAGTCTGCCAAGTCATCCACGCCAAGTCTGCCAAGTCATCCACGCCAAGTCTGCCAAGTCATCCACGCCACGTCTGCCAAGTCATCCACGCCACGTCATCCAAGTCAAGTCATCCACGCCATCCAAGTCATCCCCGCCACGCCAAGTCTGCCAAGTCATCCACGCCAAGTCTGCCAAGTCATCCACGCCAAGTCTGCCAAGTCATCCACGCCACGTCTGCCAAGTCATCCACGCCACGCCACGCCTTCCAAGTCATCCACGCCACGCCTTCCAAGTCATCCACGCCACGTCTTCCAAGTCATCCACGCCACGTCTTCCAAGTCATCCACGCCAAGTCATCCACGCCACGCCTTCCACGCCACGCCTTCCAAGTCATCCACGCCACGCCTTCCACTCCACGCCTTCCAAGTCATCCACGCCACGCCTTCCACGTCATCTACGCCACGCCTTCCACGTCATCCACGCCACGCCTTCCAAGTCATCCACGCAAGTCTTCCAAGTCATCCACGCCACGCCTTCCAAGTCATCCACGCCACGCCTTCCACGTCATCCACGCCAAGTCTGCCAAGTCATCCACGCCAAGTCTGCCAAGTCATCCACGCCAAGTCTGCCAAGTCATCCATGCCACGTCTGCCAAGTCATCCACGCCACGCCACGTCTGCCAAGTCATCCACGCCACGTCATCCAAGTCAAGTCATCCACGCCATCCAAGTCATCCCCGCCACGCCAAGTCTGCCAAGTCATCCACGCCAAGTCTGCCAAGTCATCCACGCCACGTCTGCCAAGTCATCCACGCCACGTCATCCAAGTCAAGTCATCCACGCCATCCAAGTCATCCCCGCCACGCCAAGTCTGCCAAGTCATCCACGCTACGTCTGCCAAGTCATCCACGCCACGCCAAGTCTGCCAAGTCATCCACGCCACGCCAAGTCTGCCAAGTCATCTACGCCACGCCAAGTCATCCACGCCAAGTCTGCCAAGTCATCCACGCCACGCCAAGTCTGCCAAGTCATCCACGCCAAGTCTGCCAAGTCATCCCCGCCACGCCACGTCTGCCGAGTCATCCCCGCCACCCCACGTCTGCCGAGTCATCCACGCCACCCCACGTCTGCCACGTCATCCACGCCACGTCATCCAAGTCAAGTCATCCACGCCATCCAAGTCATCCGCGCCACGCCAAGTCACGCCAAGTCTGCCAAGTCATCCCCCGCCATGCCAAGTCTGCCAAGTCATACACGCCACGCCACGCCAAGTCTGCCAAGTCATCCCCGCCATGCCAAGTCTCCCAAGTCATCAACGCCACGCCACGCCTTCCAAGTCATCCACGCCACGCCTTCCAAGTCATCCACGCCACGTCTTCCAAGTCATCCACGCCACGTCTTCCAAGTCATCCACGCCACGTCTTCCAAGTCATCCACGCCAAGTCATCCACGCCACGCCTTCCACGCCACGTCTTCCAAGTCATCCACGCCACGCCTTCCAAGTCATCCACGCCACGTCTTCCAAGTCATCCACGCCACGTCTTCCAAGTCATCCACGCCAAGTCATCCACGCCACGCCTTCCACGCCACGCCTTCCAAGTCATCCACGCCACGCCTTCCACGCCACGCCTTCCAAGTCATCCACGCCACGCCTTCCACGCCACGCCTTCCAAGTCATCCACGCCACGCCTTCCACGTCATCTACGCCACGCCTTCCACGTCATCCACGCCACGCCTTCCAAGTCATCCACGCAAGTCTTCCAAGTCATCCACGCCACGCCTTCCAAGTCATCCACGCCACGCCTTCCACGTCATCCACGCCAAGTCTGCCAAGTCATCCACGCCAAGTCTGCCAAGTCATCCATGCCACGTCTGCCAAGTCATCCACGCCACGCCACGTCTGCCAAGTCATCCACGCCACGTCATCCAAGTCAAGTCATCCACGCCATCCAAGTCATCCCCGCCACGCCAAGTCTGCCAAGTCATCCACGCCAAGTCTGCCAAGTCATCCACGCCACGTCTGCCAAGTCATCCACGCCACGTCATCCAAGTCAAGTCATCCACGCCATCCAAGTCATCCCCGCCACGCCAAGTCTGCCAAGTCATCCACGCTACGTCTGCCAAGTCATCCACGCCACGCCAAGTCTGCCAAGTCATCCACGCCACGCCAAGTCTGCCAAGTCATCTACGCCACGCCAAGTCATCCACGCCAAGTCTGCCAAGTCATCCACGCCACGCCAAGTCTGCCAAGTCATCCACGCCAAGTCTGCCAAGTCATCCCCGCCACGCCACGTCTGCCAAGTCATCCCCGCCACGCCACGTCTGCCGAGTCATCCACGCCACGCCACGTCTGCCACGTCATCCACGCCACGTCATCCAAGTCAAGTCATCCACGCCATCCAAGTCATCCGCGCCACGCCAAGTCTGCCAAGTCACGCCAAGTCTGCCAAGTCATCCCCCGCCATGCCAAGTCTGCCAAGTCATACACGCCACGCCACGCCAAGTCTGCCAAGTCATCCCCGCCATGCCAAGTCTCCCAAGTCATCAACGCCACGCCACGCCTTCCAAGTCATCCACGCCACGCCTTCCAAGTCATCCACGCCACGTCTTCCAAGTCATCCACGCCACGTCTTCCAAGTCATCCACGCCACGTCTTCCAAGTCATCCACGCCAAGTCATCCACGCCACGCCTTCCACGCCACGCCTTCCAAGTCATCCACGCCACGCCTTCCACGCCACGCCTTCCAAGTCATCTACGCCACGCCTTCCACGTCATCCACGCCACGCCTTCCACGTCATCCACGCCACGCCTTCCAAGTCATCCACGCCAAGTCTTCCAAGTCATCCACGCCACGCCTTCCAAGTCATCCACGCCACGCCTTCCACGTCATCCACGCCACGCCTTCCACGTCATCCACGCCACGCCTTTCAAGTCATCCACGCCACGTCTTCCAAGTCATCTACACCACGTCTTCCAAGTCATCCACGCCACGTCTTCCAAGTCATCCACGCCACGTCTTCCAAGTCATCCACGCCACGTCTTCCAAGTCATCCACGCCACGCCTTCCAAGTCATCCACGCCAAGTCTTCCAAGTCATCCACGCCAAGTCTTCCAAGTCATCCACGCCACGCCTTCCAAGTCATCCACGCCACGCCTTCCACGTCATCCACGCCACGCCTTCCACGTCATCCACGCCACGCCTTCCACGTCATCCACGCCACGCCTTCCAAGTCATCCACGCCACGCCTTCCAAGTCATCCACGCCAAGTCTGCCAAGTCATCCACGCCACGTCTGCCAAGTCATCCACGCCACGCCACGCCTTCCAAGTCATCCACGCCACGCCTTCCACGCCACGCCTTCCAAGTCATCCACGCCACGCCTTCCACGTCATCCACGCCACGCCTTCCACGTCATCCACGCCACGCCTTCCAAGTCATCCACGCCAAGTCTTCCAAGTCATCCACGCCACGCCTTCCAAGTCATCCACGCCACGCCTTCCACGTCATCCACGCCAAGTCTGCCAAGTCATCCATGCCAAGTCTGCCAAGTCATCCATGCCACGTCTGCCAAGTCATCCACGCCACGCCACGTCTGCCAAGTCATCCACGCCACGTCATCCAAGTCAAGTCATCCACGCCATCCAAGTCATCCCCGCCACGCCAAGTCTGCCAAGTCATCCACGCCAAGTCTGCCAAGTCATCCACGCCAAGTCTGCCAAGTCATCCACGCCACGTCTGCCAAGTCATCCACGCCACGTCATCCAAGTCAAGTCATCCACGCCATCCAAGTCATCCCCGCCACGCCAAGTCTGCCAAGTCATCCACGCTACGTCTGCCAAGTCATCCACGCTACGTCTGCCAAGTCATCCACGCCACGCCAAGTCTGCCAAGTCATCCACGCCACGCCAAGTCTGCCAAGTCATCCAGGCCACGTCATCCAAGTCAAGTCATCCACGCCATCCAAGTCATCCCAGCCACGCCAAATCTGCCAAGTCATCCACGCCAAGTCTGCCAAGTCATCCACGCCACGTCTGCCAAGTCATCCACGCCACGCCACGTCTGCCAAGTCATCCACGCCACGTCATCCAAGTAAAGTCATCCACGCCATCCAAGTCATCCCCGCCACGCCAAGTCTGCCAAGTCATCCACGCTACGTCTGCCAAGTCATCCACGCTACGTCTGCCAAGTCATCCACGCCACGCCAAGTCTGCCAAGTCATCCACGCCAAGTCTGCCAAGTCATCCACGCCAAGTCTGCCAAGTCATCCACGCCACGTCTGCCAAGTCATCCACGCCACGTCATCCAAGTCAAGTCATCCACGCCATCCAAGTCATCCCCGCCACGCCAAGTCTGCCAAGTCATCCACGCCAAGTCTGCCAAGTCATCCACGCCAAGTCTGCCAAGTCATCCACGCCACGTCTGCCAAGTCATCCACGCCACGCCACGCCTTCCAAGTCATCCACGCCACGCCTTCCAAGTCATCCACGCCACGTCTTCCAAGTCATCCACGCCACGTCTTCCAAGTCATCCACGCCAAGTCATCCACGCCACGCCTTCCACGCCACGCCTTCCAAGTCATCCACGCCACGCCTTCCACGCCACGCCTTCCAAGTCATCCACGCCACGCCTTCCACGTCATCTACGCCACGCCTTCCACGTCATCCACGCCACGCCTTCCAAGTCATCCACGCAAGTCTTCCAAGTCATCCACGCCACGCCTTCCAAGTCATCCACGCCACGCCTTCCACGTCATCCACGCCAAGTCTGCCAAGTCATCCACGCCAAGTCTGCCAAGTCATCCACGCCAAGTCTGCCAAGTCATCCATGCCACGTCTGCCAAGTCATCCACGCCACGCCACGTCTGCCAAGTCATCCACGCCACGTCATCCAAGTCAAGTCATCCACGCCATCCAAGTCATCCCCGCCACGCCAAGTCTGCCAAGTCATCCACGCCAAGTCTGCCAAGTCATCCACGCCACGTCTGCCAAGTCATCCACGCCACGTCATCCAAGTCAAGTCATCCACGCCATCCAAGTCATCCCCGCCACGCCAAGTCTGCCAAGTCATCCACGCTACGTCTGCCAAGTCATCCACGCCACGCCAAGTCTGCCAAGTCATCCACGCCACGCCAAGTCTGCCAAGTCATCTACGCCACGCCAAGTCATCCACGCCAAGTCTGCCAAGTCATCCACGCCACGCCAAGTCTGCCAAGTCATCCACGCCAAGTCTGCCAAGTCATCCCCGCCACGCCACGTCTGCCAAGTCATCCCCGCCACGCCACGTCTGCCGAGTCATCCACGCCACGCCACGTCTGCCACGTCATCCACGCCACGTCATCCAAGTCAAGTCATCCACGCCATCCAAGTCATCCGCGCCACGCCAAGTCTGCCAAGTCACGCCAAGTCTGCCAAGTCATCCCCCGCCATGCCAAGTCTGCCAAGTCATACACGCCACGCCACGCCAAGTCTGCCAAGTCATCCCCGCCATGCCAAGTCTCCCAAGTCATCAACGCCACGCCACGCCTTCCAAGTCATCCACGCCACGCCTTCCAAGTCATCCACGCCACGTCTTCCAAGTCATCCACGCCACGTCTTCCAAGTCATCCACGCCACGTCTTCCAAGTCATCCACGCCAAGTCATCCACGCCACGCCTTCCACGCCACGCCTTCCAAGTCATCCACGCCACGCCTTCCACGCCACGCCTTCCAAGTCATCTACGCCACGCCTTCCACGTCATCCACGCCACGCCTTCCACGTCATCCACGCCACGCCTTCCAAGTCATCCACGCCAAGTCTTCCAAGTCATCCACGCCACGCCTTCCAAGTCATCCACGCCACGCCTTCCACGTCATCCACGCCACGCCTTCCACGTCATCCACGCCACGCCTTTCAAGTCATCCACGCCACGTCTTCCAAGTCATCTACACCACGTCTTCCAAGTCATCCACGCCACGTCTTCCAAGTCATCCACGCCACGTCTTCCAAGTCATCCACGCCACGTCTTCCAAGTCATCCACGCCACGCCTTCCAAGTCATCCACGCCAAGTCTTCCAAGTCATCCACGCCAAGTCTTCCAAGTCATCCACGCCAAGTCTTCCAAGTCATCCACGCCAAGTCTTCCAAGTCATCCACGCCACGCCTTCCAAGTCATCCACGCCACGCCTTCCACGTCATCCACGCCACGCCTTCCACGTCATCCACGCCACGCCTTCCACGTCATCCACGCCACGCCTTCCAAGTCATCCACGCCACGCCTTCCAAGTCATCCACGCCAAGTCTGCCAAGTCATCCACGCCACGTCTGCCAAGTCATCCACGCCACGCCACGTCTGCCAAGTCATCCACGCCACGTCATCCAAGTAAAGTCATCCACGCCATCCAAGTCATCCCCGCCACGCCAAGTCTGCCAAGTCATCCACGCTACGTCTGCCAAGTCATCCACGCTACGTCTGCCAAGTCATCCACGCCACGCCAAGTCTGCCAAGTCATCCACGCCACGCCAAGTCTGCCAAGTCATCCACGCCACGCCAAGTCATCCACGCCAAGTCTGCCAAGTCATCCACGCCACGCCAAGTCTGCCAAGTCATCCACGCCAAGTCTGCCAAGTCATCCCCGCCACGCCACGTCTGCCAAGTCATCCCCGCCACGCCACGTCTGCCGAGTCATCCACGCCACGCCACGTCTGCCACGTCATCCACGCCACGTCATCCAAGTCAAGTCATCCACGCCATCCAAGTCATCCGCGCCACGCCAAGTCTGCCAAGTCACGCAAAGTCTGCCAAGTCATCCCCGCCATGCCAAGTCTGCCAAGTCATACACGCCACGCCAAGTCTGCCAAGTCATCCCCGCCATGCCAAGTCTGCCAAGTCATCAACGCCACGTCACGCCTTCCAAGTCATCCACGCCACGCCTTCCAAGTCATCCACGCCACGTCTTCCAAGTCATCCACGCCACGTCTTCCAAGTCATCCACGCCAAGTCATCCACGCCACGCCTTCCACGCCACGCCTTCCAAGTCATCCACGCCACGCCTTCCACGCCACGCCTTCCAAGTCATCCACGCCACGCCTTCCACGTCATCTACGCCACGCCTTCCACGTCATCCACGCCACGCCTTCCAAGTCATCCACGCCAAGTCTTCCAAGTCATCCACGCCACGCCTTCCAAGTCATCCACGCCACGCCTTCCACGTCATCCACGCCAAGTCTGCCAAGTCATCCACGCCATGCCTTCCAAGTCATCCACGCCACGCCTTCCACGTCATCCACGCCAAGTCTGCCAAGTCATCCACGCCAAGTCTGCCAAGTCATCCACGCCACGCCAAGTCTGCCAAGTCATCCACGCCAAGTCTGCCAAGTCATCCACGCCAAGTCTGCCAAGTCATCCACGCCACGTCTGCCAAGTCATCCACGCCACGTCATCCAAGTCAAGTCATGCACGCCATCCAAGTCATCCCCGCCACGCCAAGTCTGCCAAGTCATCCACGCCAAGTCTGCCAAGTCATCCACGCCACGTCTGCCAAGTCATCCACGCCACGTCATCCAAGTCAAGTCATCCACGCCATCCAAGTCATCCCCGCCACGCCAAGTCTGCCAAGTCATCCACGCCAAGTCTGCCAAGTCATCCACGCCAAGTCTGCCAAGTCATCCACGCCACGTCTGCCAAGTCATCCACGCCACGTCTGCCAAGTCATCCACGCCACGCCACGCCTTCCAAGTCATCCACGCCACGCCTTCCAAGTCATCCACGCCACGTCTTCCAAGTCATCCACGCCACGTCTTCCAAGTCATCCATGCCAAGTCATCCACGCCACGCCTTCCACGCCACGCCTTCCAAGTCATCCACGCCACGCCTTCCAAGTCATCCACGCCACGTCTTCCAAGTCATCCACGCCACGTCTTCCAAGTCATCCACGCCAAGTCATCCACGCCACGCCTTCCACGCCACGCCTTCCAAGTCATCCACGCCACGCCTTCCACGTCATCCACGCCACGCCTTCCACGTCATCCACGCCACGCCTTCCAAGTCATCCACGCCAAGTCTTCCAAGTCATCCACGCCACGCCTTCCAAGTCATCCACGCCACGCCTTCCACGTCATCCACGCCACGCCTTCCACGTCATCCACGCCACGCCTTCCACGTCATCCACGCCACGCCTTTCAAGTCATCCACGCCACGTCTTCCAAGTCATTTACGCCACGTCTTCCAAGTCATCCACGCCACGTCTTCCAAGTCATCCACGCCACGTCTTCCAAGTCATCCACGCCACGCCTTCCAAGTCATCCACGCCACGTCTTCCAAGTCATCCACGCCAAGTCTTCCAAGTCATCCACGCCACGCCTTCCAAGTCATCCACGCCACGCCTTCCAAGTCATCCACGCCACGCCTTCCACGTCATCCACGCCACGCCTTCCAAGTCATCCACGCCACGCCTTCCAAGTCATCCACGCCACGCCTTCCAAGTCATCCACGCCAAGTCTTCCAAGTCATCCACGCCACGCCATGTCTGCAAAGTCATCCACGCCACGTCTTCCAAGTCATCCACGCCACGCCATGTCTGCCAAGTCATCCACGCCACGCCTTCCACGCCACGCCTTCCATGTAATCCACGCCACGCCTTCCACTCCACGCCTTCCAAGTCATCCACGGCACGCCTTCCACGTCATCCACGCCACGCCTTCCACGCCACGCCTTCCATGTCATCCACGCCACGCCTTTCAAGTCATCCACGCCATGTCTTCCAAGTCATCTACGCCACGTCTTCCAAGTCATCCACGCCACGCCTTCCAAGTCATCCACGCCACGCCTTCCAAGTCATCCACGCCACGCCTCCCAAGTCATCCACGCCACGCCTTCCAAGTCATCCACGCCACGCCTTCCACGTCATCCACGCCACGCCTTCCAAGTCATCCACGCCACGCCTTCCAAGTCATCCACGCCACGCCTTCCAAGTCATCCACGCCACGCCTTCCAAGTCATCCACGCCACGCCTTCCAAGTCATCCACGCCAAGTCTTCCAAGTCATCCACGCCAAGTCTTCCAAGTCATCCACGCCAAGTCTTCCAAGTCAAGTCATCCACGCCACGTCATCCAAGTCATCCCCGCCACGCCAAGTCTGCCAAGTCATCCACGCCATCCAAGTCATCCACGCCAAGTCTGCAAAGTCATCCACGCCACGTCTGCCAAGTCATCCACGCCACGCCACGTCTGCCAAGTCATCCACGCCACGTCATCCAAGTCAAGTCATCCACGCCATCCAAGTCATCCCCACCACGCCAAGTCTGCCAAGTCATCCACGCCAAGTCTGCCAAGTCATCCACGCCAAGTCTGCCAAGTCATCCACGCCACGCCTGCCAAGTCATCCACGCCACGCCAAGTCTGCCAAGTCATCCCCGCCACGCCACGCCTTCCAAGTCATCCACGCCACGCCAAGTCTGCCAAGTCATCCACGCCAAGTCTGCCAAGTCATCCACGCCAAGTCTGCCAAGTCATCCACGCCACGCCTGCCAAGTCATCCACGCCACGCCAAGTCTGCCAAGTCATCCCCGCCACGCCACGCCTTCCAAGTCA
The DNA here is from genome assembly GCF_051991245.1 of Festucalex cinctus. NCBI lineage: Eukaryota > Metazoa > Chordata > Actinopteri > Syngnathiformes > Syngnathidae > Festucalex > Festucalex cinctus. The sequence continues at coordinate 18,691,284 of NC_135431.1, forward strand.
TCCACGCCACGCCAAGTCTGCCAAGTCATCCACGCCAAGTCTGCCAAGTCATCCACGCCAAGTCTGCCAAGTCATCCACGCCACGCCTGCCAAGTCATCCACGCCACGCCAAGTCTGCCAAGTCATCCCCGCCACGCCACGCCTTCCAAGTCATCCACGCCACGCCTTCCAAGTCATCCACGCCACGCCTTCCAAGTCATCCACGCCACGCCTTCCAAGTCATCCACGCCAAGTCTTCCAAGTCATCCACGCCAAGTCTTCCAAGTCAAGTCATCCACGCCACGTCATCCAAGTCATCCCCGCCACGCCAAGTCTGCCAAGTCATCCACGCCATCCAAGTCATCCACGCCAAGTCTGCAAAGTCATCCACGCCACGTCTGCCAAATCATCCACGCCACGCCATGTCTGCCAAATCATCCACGCCACATCATCCAAGTCAAGTCATCCACGCCATCCAAGTCATCCCCGCCACGCCAAGTCTGCCAAGTCATCCACGCCAAGTCTGCCAAGTCATCCACGCCACGTCTGCCAAGTCATCCACGCCACGCCACGTCTGCCAAGTCATCCACGCCACGTCATCCAAGTCAAGTCATCCACGCCATCCAAGTCATCCCCGCCACGCCAAGTCTGCCAAGTCATCCACGCCAAGTCTGTCAAGTCATCCACGCCAAGTCTGCCAAGTCATCCACGCCACGCCTGCCAAGTCATCCACGCCACGCCAAGTCTGCCAAGTCATCCCCGCCACGCCACGCCTTCCAAGTCATCCATGCCACGCCAAGTCTGCCAAGTCATCCACGCCAAGTCTGCCAAGTCATCCACGCCAAGTCATCCACGCCACGCCTGCCAAGTCATCCACGCCACGCCAAGTCTGCCAAGTCATCCCCGCCACGCCACGCCTTCCAAGTCATCCACGCCACGTCTTCCAAATCATCCACGCCACGTCTTCCAAGTCATCCATGCCACGTCTTCCAAGTCATCCACGCCACGTCTTCCAAGTCATCCACGCCAAGTCATCCACGCCACGCCTTCCACGCCACGCCTTCCAAGTCATCCACGCCACGCCTTCCACGCCACGCCTTCCAAGTCATCCACGCCACGCCTTCGACGCCACGCCTTCCAAGTCATCCACGCCACGCCTTCCACGTCATCCACGCCACGCCTTCCACGTCATCCACGCCACGCCTTCCAAGTCATCCACGCCACGCCAAGTCTGCCAAGTCATCCACGCCACGCCACGCCTTCCAAGTCATCCACGGCACGTCTTCCAAGTCATCCACGGCACGTCTTCCAAGTCATCCACGCCACGTCTTCCAAGTCATCCACGCCACGTCTTCCAAGTCATCCACGCCACGTCTTCCAAGTCATCTACGCCACGCCTTCCAAGTCATCTACGCCACGCCTTCCAAGTCATCTACGCCACGCCTTCCAACTCATCCACGCCACGCCTTCCTCTCATCCACGCCACGTCTTCCAAGTCATCCACGCCACGTCTTCCAAGTCATCTACGCCACGTCTTCCAAGTCATCCACGCCAAGTCATCCATGCCACGCCTTTCACGGCACGCCTTCCAAGTCATCCACACCACACCTTCCACGTCATCCACGCCACGCCTTTCAATTCATCCACGCCACGCCACGCCTTCCAAGTCATCCACGCCACGTCTTCCAAGTCATCCACGCCACGTCTTCCACGCCACGCCTTCCAAGTCATCCACGCCACGCCTTCCAAGTCATCCACGCCATCCAAGTCATCCACGCCAAGTCTGCAAAGTCATCCACGCCACGTCATCCAAGTCAAGTCATCCACGCCATCCAAGTCATCCCCGCCATGCCAAGTCTGCCAAGTCATCCACGCCATCCAAGTCATCCACGCCACGTCTTCCAAGCCTTCCACGTCATCCACGCCACGTCTTCCAAGCCTTCCACGTCATCCACGCCACGCCTTCCAAGTCATCCACGGCACGCCTTCCACGTCATCCACGCCACGCCAATTCTGCCAAGTCATCCACGCCACGCCAAGTCTGCCAAGTCATCCACGCCATCCAAGTCATCCACGCCAAGTCTGCCAAGTCATCCACGCCACGTCAAGTCTGCCAAGTCAGCCACGCCAAGTCTGCCAAGTCATCCACGCCAAGTCTGCCAAGTCATCCCCGCCACGCCACGTCTGCCAAGTCGTCCACGCCACGCCAAATCTGCCAAGTCATCCACGCCAAGTCTGCCAAGTCATCCACGCCAAGTCTGCCAAGTCATCCCCGCCACGCCACGTCTGCCAAGTCATCCACGCCACGCCAAGTCTGCCAAGTCATCCACGCCACGCCAAGTCTGCCAAGTCATCCACGCCAAGTCTGCCAAGTCATCCCCGCCACGCCACGTCTGCCAAGTCATCCCCGCCACGCCACGTCTGCCAAGTCATCCACGCCACGCCTTCCACGCCATGCCTTCCAAGTCATCCACGCCACGCCTTCCACGCCACGCCTTCCACGTCATCCACGCCACGCCTTCCACGTCATCCACGCCACGCCTTCCACGTCATCCACGCCACGCCTTCCAAGTCATCCACGCCACGCCTTCCAATTCATCCACGCCACACCTTCCAATTCATCCACCCCACGTCTTCCAAGTCATCCACGCCAAGTCTTCCAAGTCATCCACGCCAAGTCATCCACGCCACGCCTTCCACGCCACGCCTTCCACGTCATCCGCGCCACGCCTTCCACGTCATCCGCGCCACGCCTTCCACGTCATCCACGCCACGCCTTCCACGGCATCCACGCCACGTCTTCCAAGTCATCCACGCCACGTCTTCCAAGTCATCCACGCCACGTCATCCACGCCACGTCTTCCAAGCCTTCCACGTCATCCACGCCACGTCATCCACGCCACGCCTTCCAAGTCATCCACGCCACGCCTTCCAAGTCATCCACGCCACGCCTTCCACGTCATCCACGCCACGCCAATTCTGCCAAGTCATCCACGCCACGCCAAGTCTGCCAAGTTATCCACGCCAAGTCTGCCAAGTCATCCACGCCAAGTCATCCACGCCACGCCAAGTCTGCCAAGTCATCCACGCCACGCCAAGTCTGCCAAGTCATCCACGCCAAGTCTGCCATGTCATCCACGCCAAGTCTGCCAAGTCATCCCCGCCACGCCACGTCTGCCAAGTCATCCCCGCCACGCCACGTCTGCCAAGTCATCCACGCCACGCCAAGTCTTCCAAGTCATCCACGCCACGCCAAGTCTTCCAGTTAGTAACTTAGTATTTTATGAGTTGATCTTAATTCAATCAGATTTTTGTTAGAAAGTTAATCAAATAATATTGGTAATTACGTCAACTTAATTTAGCATGTCATATAAACTGTTCAATTTTGTTTTCAGCCCCCCAACAGTGAAGTTGGCATAACTTGATCAACTTTGATCTTTTTGCTAACATTTACTGTCTCCAAGACGATTTGAATACTGTACTCCCACAATGCCTTTCATTGACGTTCAAGCTGTAAATATAGGAATCATTAAGCCATAGAACTGAAAGCAAAAAAAAAATGTTTGTATTCAGAAATCAAATAGCCACTATTATATTCTTTTGTTATTCATTAGTTTTACATGAAAATACATGCGTGAGGGAGGAAGCATTTTCGAACAAGTATGTGTTGTTTAAGTCTTGTCAGTGCTTGCTCACTACTGCATCCCACAGGCTCTGAACTGTAACTGCTGGTAGTGGTATTATATGCTACTACCGTGTTTGAAATGCTGCTCCAACTAATATTCTGTAGAAAGCATGTGCTTCTACATGCAGTAAGTTGGAAGCGTTTGATGTGGAACTAGAGTCTGATTATTTTTGGGTAAAATTACATGACTAAGCATTCCCAGAATAACAGGTAAGGTTTTTGACTTTTGAAAGGTGAATCACATTATTTTTTGTGTATGTGGGGGTGTGTGTGTGTCATAAATTGTACTGTTATATTACATCAAAAACAAATTATTCTACAACCTCATTCTAGAAATATACATGCATAATACAAACGTACAACATGCAACTAATAACAGCCCAGTTCTGTAATTTTAAGCATTATTATTCGTAATAAAAGCATGATCACATTTTAAAACAAATTACCTAGAAATTCAGTAATTAAATGTTATAATTAAATCACAGAAAAACTTTCAACTGGGCATAGATCACAGATTTTGACTTATTTTCAGGTTGTTTCTAATGTTTATCATTTTTCATGTCAGTATATTTTGTTTATTTTTTTTGTTAAAATTTTATACAATTGTTAAATATAAATACCAAACCAGAATAAAAAAAATTTTGTTTGTTTTTGTGCTCTTTGTATCACAATTGTGTGCTGTGCCTCTTGTTATAATAAATCCTACTTGATTGATCTACCGGTATACAGTCTTCCCTCGCTATAACGCGGTTCACTTTTCACGGTCTCGCTGTATCGCGGATTTTTTTTAAGTGCAATTTTGCATATTTTTATTTTATAAAATTTATGAAAGTTTGAACATTGTCAATGTTTGAACAAGAGAGAAATGTGAGAACGTGCGGTCGGGGATTTTAGAGCCTTAAAACATTTATAAGAGTTGTAAAACATAAAGCTAACTACTTCGCGGATTTCATTTATTGCGGGTATTTTTTGGAACCTAACCCCAGCGGATAACGAGGGAACACTATATGTTTGTCTGCATGTTATCCATCCTTGCGCAGCTGGCCAGGTTTAGGTGGCAACTTTGTAAAGCAAAATTTTATCATTTGCATATTTATAAGAACTGAGTTAGTGTTGTGTAAAAACAAAAAAAGATCATACCTCGACCAATGTATCCACCTCAGCCACATTCTCTTGTGATTTAGAAATTATGTATTTGGCTTTGTCTGTAATATTATGAAGAGCTGCAAACTCGGCTGCCATCTTCTGCTGCGTTGCCTGAAAGTAAAACACAGTCAAAAAACATGGGAACACTTAAACATGAAAAAATAGAACTAGAAATAGCTTTCTTTGTTGTTCTGATGGACATTTTTTTTTTTTTATGAGAATTGAAAAAGGTAGACTTCAAATGCACTGGTGCATTACACCTCCCGATGGTTCAGTCACTAAAACTCAAGTTACTCCAAATGTTGTCTGACACTATGCATACTCATTACCAAACCAGACTGAAATTGGATTTTCAATACCTGAATACAGGCAGTGCAGAATTATTAGGCAAATGAGTATTTTGACCACATCATCCTCTTTATGCATGTTGTCCTACCCCAAGTACTATAAGGCTTGAAAGCTTACTACCAATGAAGCATATCAGTGATGTGCATCTCTGTCATGAGAAGGGTTGTGGTCTAATGACATCAGTAGCCTATATCAGGTCTGTATAATTAGGCAACTTCCTTTCCTTTGGCAAAATGGATCAGAAGAGAGCTTTCACGGACTCCGAAAAGTCAAAAGTAGTGAGATGTCTTGCAGAGGGATGCCGCACTCTTAAAATTGCCAAGATTTTGAGGCGTGATCATCAAAAAAATCAAGTGTTTCATTCAAAATATTTCAACACGCTTCTTGTGAACCTGTTGACTAACAAGGCGCAAAATAACTGCCCGTGAACTGGGGAAAATCAAGCGTGAAGCTGCCAAGATGCCACTTGCCACCAGTTTTGCCATATTTCAGACCTGCAGCATCACTGGAGTGCCAAAAAGCAAAAGGTGTGCAATAATCAGGGACATGCCAAGGTAAGGAAGGCTGAAACACTATTACTACTGAACAAGACACACAAGATAAAATGTCGAGACTGGGCCAAGAAATATCAGACTGATTTTTCTAAGTTTTTTTGGTCTTGATGGGCCTGTGGGTACAAAGCATGGACTAATAGAAAGGGTGAGCTAAGTGTATACACATTAGGGATGTAACGATACGGGCAGTATCGTGATATTGTGGTATTAAAACTGCCACAATATCGTGTTCCTTTTAAATATTGTGAACATGAAGACGACATCAGTTTAAAAAGTCAGGTTGATTTCCATTTGTGCAGTTCGAGCACCCTCTAGTGGCTAATTCATTAGTGCATTTTAATTTTCATGAGGGAACGTAACATAGTTACAAATGTAACTACGGGTCTTTCGTTCACAAGCATGAGTCCCGAACGACCGCCAGGTGGCGGTGCTGTAACCAGCACGGAATTCCCCTTGTCGTGACAGCGTCATTGAGTAAAAATGACAAAATATGCCTGTCAATGGTTCGGGCTGACGTAATCCCGTGTATAAATGGGAACGTCGCCAGAACACATCCTCAGAACCCTCATGCTGGTTTGCGCGAGAAAGGTTCGAAAGTGACAAGCAATGCTGGAGGTCGTTCGGGACTCAGAACGAAAGTTACGAATGTAACTACAGTTCTATATTTCGTCCCTCCCGACCGCCAGGTGGCGGTGCTGTAACCAGCTCGGAACGCCGAATACCAGCGATGTCTCGAAGACCCTGCAAAGTCTACCCCCCAACGGGGCCTCCGCAGGACCCCGAACCACGTCCCGTGGATGAGGAGAGGTGACATCCAAGCTGCGGAATCTTGTGAAGGTGCAGGGCGACGACCAAGAGGCAGCCGCACAGATGTCCTCCAAGGGAACGCCCCTCAGAGCAGCCCACGACGTAGACACACCACTGGTGGAGTGACTGCGCACCATTGTCAGAATGGACCGACCAGAGACTCTGTCAATTGTCGAATCACATCTCCGATTCATTGAGAGAGGCGTTGCTTGAGTGTAGAAGAGGCACGCCTCCTATGTACAGCAGATTGCCGGCCATACCGCCGGCAGTGCAGCAACAGGTCCCGACCCTCATCAGTCCAACACCCACACACAGGCGGAGACGCCTTGAATCGGGCTGCCAACCCACCGAAACAGTCAACCGGGCGGAGAGGCCGGGTCGGAGGGGTAGAGACTGCGGTGGAGGGTGAACCTCAACTGGGCTGGCCAACAAAGGGCCACGAACAGCACTCCAGACGGACCCCAGAGAGGTCAGACGAATGAGGGGGAGAGGCCGCTCCCGCAGAGCAAACCAGAGTGGACAGTGAGTGGACTCCACAGAGGCCAAGAGAGCGACAGCCACCCTGCCGCAGCGACTCCACATGTCGCACACCACCTCCCGCCGCATCCACAGGGCTGACGACGCACCATCCTGATGAATGATGTGGCGCACGGAGCATCCGTAGAGCCACCAGACACTCGGAGACGAAGTGCAGAACATCCCCGCTGTGAGGTCGGCCGAGCGTCCAAGAATGTGGCGTCCAACGACATCCCAAGCGACAGTCGCTTTCACGACACCTGTGAACACTGTGGGAGAGAATGACTTTCCAAAAGCCAGCCCCGCAACCCCTTGCGCTGAGCCGCAATCGGGACGAGGAAGCAAACGTCCATCCCCTCTGACAGTGAACCATTCCATCGATCGTATGCAACACCACAGACGTAGGCATCCACGGGATGAAATGGAGAATCCATGGCAGCCCACAATCGGCGCGCAGCCAGTGAGCACGCGTCGGTATGCTGCTATTTTCGTCCGGGAGAGGAGGAGCGAACCGTCCCGTCACCGACGGGACCAAACAGAGACTCCTTAGCAGCCCCCAATTGACGCGCACCACGGGACAAAATGGAGAATCCATGGCAGTCCTCAATCGACGCGCAGCCAGTGAGTGCGCGCCGGTTTGCCGCTATCTCCGTTCGGGATCGGAGGCGCAAACCGCCCCGCCACCAACGGGATCAAACGGAGACTCCTTAGCAGCCCTCAGTCGACGCGCAGTAAGTGAGTGCGCGTCGGTACGCTGCCAACACCGTCTGGGACAGGAGGCGAGAACCGCCCCCGTCACCAACGGCATCAACTGGAGAATCCGTAGCAGCCCTCAATCGACGTGCAGTCAGTGAGTACGCGTCGATATACTGCTACCTTCGTCTGGGATAGGGGGCGGTTCTCGCCTCGTCACCAGCGGGACCAAATGGAGAAGAAGTTCCTGAGACCGCAATGGATATGGCACCTCGGCGACATCGTCCGCCTGGGAGGGCAACCAGCGGGTTGCATCCGGCACGGCCACCCGTGCCGCGAACGACGACCCCGCAGAGGCCTGACAAGCGGAAGGGGTTTGATCACCCCAATGAGCTTATTCCACCCTCCCAGTCGCCACCAAGTTGCAAAATTGCAACGAAAAGTGATAATCAGCCTGAACATTCCTTTGACACTCCCAAGGCCAGGGGCCACAGGAGAAGCAGATCTGCAGTGTGCCCTGCCCCCGCAGGGGGGCCGGGGTCCATGAGCTGGTCGGGTCCTGGCTCCACCGGGGATGGTGCGTCCTTCCAAGGAGCAACATCCGCTGCTGTCGAGAGAGGAGGGCGGACCTCCGACATTACTGCACGACAGTCAAGACAGCGGTCGGTGCGGCCATCTATGGATCAGAAGGGCTGACAGAGTGCTGACATCCAGTGGCGTCCCCCATAGCAGCCATCAATCTACGTGCAGGGAGTGTACACCGTCAATTGGCTGCTATCGTCGTATGGGAGAGGAGGCGGCAACCCGCCCCGTCCCCAACGGTAGCAAAGCAAAGCTCTGAGCAGCAAGGGCGGCAGACGTCGTGTCGGGAGCAGCAGAGTCCGTGCGGGAAAGGAGGCAGCAACCAGGCCCATCACACACGAAACCACAACGAAGCCCTGCGCAGTGAGGGCAGCAGACTCCGTGTAGGTGGCCGAATTCCCGTAGAGAGTGTCCGACCTCGTGAGGGAGAGGAGGCAGTAACCAGTCTCGTCAACAACTGAACAAAACTAAGCTCCGCGCACGGACAGCGACAGAAGTCGCGTTGACCGCGGCAGACTTCGCGCGGGAGAGGAGGCTGCACCTAGCTCCTTCCCCCGCGGGACAAAACGAAGATCCGCACATGGAGAACTGTAGACTTAATGTTGAAAACGGCTGACTCCATGGGGAAGAAGGGGCGGCCACCAGCCAATGGTACAAGACAAACAAGTTCTGCGCATGCAGACAAAGAGCCACGTATGGAGAGCGGTAGACCCCGCGTGGAGAGCGGCCGACTTCGTGTGGGAGAGCGGCCGCCCAGAATGTGAGATGGAGGTGGTCCTAGACTCGCCCCCAGCCACTTTGATTTGTGGTTTCGTTTTGTTCGGATTGCAATCAATTAAACATGCACGTGGTCATTTGTGCCGCCATAAATTGACAATGGCACTGAAGCTCCGCGCATGGAGCGCGGCAGATTTTGTGTGAAGAGCGGCAGACCCAGTGTGGGAGAGCCCTTGCCCCCTTACAGGTCGAACAAAATGAGACCCAAAGCAATCAAACAAACATGCATGCAAGTGGTCGTTTGTGCCGTCCTAAGCTAGTAGTTGGTATGGCAAACAACATCCCGGCTAGCACACAACATCAAGGCAGCTGATGCCCTTCACTTTGATGTGCCGGGGCAGGAGAAGCAGACTGCTGTCTTGATCGGTCTGCGGGGGGCAGTGAACTAATGCCCCCCCGGCGATGACCGCCCCTGGCGACGCCACCAGCTGAAGGCGCCATGCAACTGGCAACAGCTGCTGCCGGTAAATGAGCACCACTGCAGCGGAAATGCGCCGCTCCCACTAGGACAGCAGGCCATTTCATCCTCCAAGGCGCCTCTACGGCGGCGTCCCCCATAACGCCATGTCAAGTCAATCTGCTGCTATTTTCGTGTCGTTAACGGAATAAAGCGAAACCCTGCGCATTGATAGCGCCCGAGTCCGTTCGGGCCGGGGGCGAAGCGCATCAAATAGCGGCCCTAACGACACGTAAGTAGACGTTTGTGCCGTCATAAGCTAACAGTTAGTATGACCCATGCTACCTCAGCTAGCCAAGCACATCAAAGCCAAAATAGTGAGACAATCCAAGCTAGGAGAGGATACGAAATCATTCTCCGCCTGTCCTGCAATGGCGACAGGAGAATAGGAGGATATCAATACGTCTCCCAACTACACACCTTTAGAAGAGGAGATGAAAATGCCTTACCTTCCCTGGCAAGCTCTTTTCAGCACAGTAAAAGGCAACACGGTATCGAAAGCATCGGTTGCCGTGTCAGCACCTGAGCGATCGTCGAGGCAGCAGTCCTCCTTCCGGCAGAAAGGAACCTCCAGTGTTTACAGCGAGCGACGTCCTCCACGGCCGCCTCCACTCGACACGCAGTCAGTGAGTGCGCGTCGAAATGTTGCTTCCTTCGTCTGGGATAGGAGGCGAGACCCGCCCCGCCACCAACGGAATCAAACGGAGCTCCCCGCAACGACGGTGGCAGACGCCGTGAGGAGGGAAGGACCTCCCGCGATGGAAGAGTCACGTACGTGGTTTATGTACCGAAACTCCGTGTGGCGGATCCAGTGGCGGATACAGCGAATAAGGATTCACTAAATGGTGTCCCAAACTAGCAGTTGGCTTGATAAACAGCACCTTAGCTCGCCAAAAACATCAAAGCAGCTGGTGCTCCCGACAAGAGAGTTGTGTCAGCCTGAAACTACACACTCCCACTGCCAGTAAAACAAGTTAGGAGAGGATACTCTCAATCGTATTGTCACCGGCAAGTCATAAACAAAGCAATCCAAACGGCTTTCATTAAAGATGTTAACAATTAAATGTCAGCGTGTATCCTGTCTTGTCACAAAGGGAATCATGTATTTGTCATAAGTAGCAGTCAGAGTTGTTTAGCATAAAAGGGGTGTGTATTGAACATTTAGCCTAGAACAGGTAAATGATTTAAGAGACAGCATTAAAATCAGATCCCACAACCTGTATTCGCAGTTCAAAATGTTTGCTTTGTTCTTGTTTACTGCAAAACTGATGTTTATGTACAGCACTTTGTATACAGCAACGCCTGTTCTTAAAGCGCTTTATAAATAAAGTTGAGTTGAGTTGAGTTTCATTGATTGATTTGTGGTTTCGTTTTGTTCGTATTGCAAAGTGGCTGGGTGCGAGTCTGGGACCACCTCCATCTCTCATACTGGGCGGCCACACAGCTTTTGCTGCTCTCCAGACCCAGCACTGTGTTTGCACCTAGCCTCTCAACGGACCAGCCGCCTCTCCCACACAGCGTCTACCGCTCTCCACACGGGGTCTACTGCTCTCCATACGCGGCTCTTCGGCTGCATGATGCGCAGAACTTGTTTGGCTTGTACCATTGGTGACGGGGCTGGTGGCCGCCCCTTCTCCCCCACGGAGTCAGCCGCTTTCTACATGAAGTGTACGGTTCTCCATGTGCGGATCTTCGTTTTGTTCCGCGGGAGAAGGAGCTTGGTGCAGCCTCCTCTCCCGCCCGAAGTCTGCCGCGGTCAACGCGACATCTGTCACTGTGCGTGCGTGGAGCTTGGTTTTGTTCAGTTGGTGACAAGACTGGTTACTGCCTCCTCTCCTTCATGAGGTCGGCCACTCTCTACAGGAATTTGGCCGCCTACACGGAGTCTGCCGCCCTCTCTGCGCAGGGCTTCGTTGTGGTTTCATGTGTGATGGGTCTGGTTGCTGCCTCCTTTCCCACACGGAGTCTGCTTCTCCCTACACGACGTCTGCCGCCCTCGTTGCGCAGAGCTTCGCTTTGCTACCGTTGGGGACGGGGCGGGTTGCCGCCTCCTCTCCTATACAACGATAGCAGCCAGTTGACGGTGTACACTCCCTGCACGTAGATTGATGGCTGCTTTGGGAGACGCCGCTGGATGTCAGCACTACGTCAGCCCTTCTGATCCATAGATGGCCGCGCCGACCGCTGTCTTGACTGTCATGCAGTGATGTCGGAAGTCCGTCCTCCTCCCTCGACAGCAGCGGATGTTGCTCCTGGGAAGGACGCACCATCCCCGGTGGAGCAAGGACCCGACCAGCTCGTGGACCCCGGCCCCTCTGGGGGGGCAGGGCACACCGCAGATCTGCTTCTCCTGTGGCCCCTGGCCTTGGGAGTGTCAAAGGAATGTTCGGGCTGATTATCACTTTTCGTTGCAAGTTTGCAACTTGGTGGCGACTGGGAGGGTGGAATAAGCTCATTGGGGTGATCAAACCCCTTCTGCTTGTCAGGCCTGGGCGGGGACGTCGTTCGCGGCAGGGGTGGCCGTGCCAGATGCAACCCGTTGGTTGCCCTCCCAGGCGGAGTATGTCGCCGAGGTGCCGTCTCCATTGCGGTCTCAGGAACTTCTTCTCCGTTTGGTCCCGCTGGTGACGGGGCAGTTCTCATCTCCTATCCCAGACGAAGGTAGCAGTATTTCGACGCGTACTCACTGACTGCGTGCCGCTTGAGGGCTGCTACGGACTCTCCAGTTGATGCCGTTGGTGACGGGGGGGTTTCGCCTCCTATCCCAGACGAAGTTAGCAGCGTAGCGGCGTGCACTCACCGACTGCACGTCTATTGAGAGCTGCTAAGGGTACTCAGTTTGATGCCGTTGGTAACGGGGCGTTTCTCGCCTCCTGTCCCAGACGGTGTTGGCAGCATACCGACTGCGCGTCGACTGAGGGCTGCTAAGGAGTCTCCGTTTGATCCCGTTGGTGGTGAGGCGGTTCGCGCCTCCTATCCCGGACGGAGATAGCGGCATACCGGCGCACACTCACTGGCTGCGTGTCGATTGAGGACTGCCATGGATTCTCCATTTTGTCCCGTGGTGCGCGTCAATTGGGGGCTGCTAAGGAGTCTCTGTTTGGTCCCGTTGGTGACGGGGCGGTTCGTGCCTCCTCTCCCGGACGAAAATAGCAGCATACCGACGCGTGCTCACTGGCTGCGTGTCCATTGAGGACTGCCATGGATTCTCCATTTTGTCCCGTGGTGCGCGTCAATTGGGAGCTGCTAAGGAGTCTCTGTTTGGTCCCGTTGGTGACGGGGCGGTTCGCGCCTCCTCTCCCGGACGGAGATAGCGGCATACAGGCGCACACTCACTGGCTGCGTGTTGATTGAGGACTGCCATGGATTCTCCATTTTGTCCCGTGGTGCGCGTCAATTGGGGGCTGCTAAGGAGTCTCTGTTTGGTCCCGTTGGTGACGGGGCGGTTCGCGCCTCCTCTCCTGGACGAAAATAGCAGCATACCGACGCGTGCTCACTGGCTGCGCGCCGATTGTGGGCTGCCAGGGATTCTCCATTTCATCCCGTGGATGCCTACGTCTGTGGTATTGCATACGATCGATGGAATGGTTCACTGTCAGAGGGGATGGACGTTTGCTTCCTCGTCCCGATTGCGGCTCAGCGCAAGGGGCTGCGGGGCTGGCTTTTGGAAAGTCATTCTCTCCCACAGTGTTCACAGGTGTCGCGAAAGCGACTGTCGCTTGGGAGCTGGCTTTTGGAAAGTCATTCTCTCCCACAGTGTTCACAGGTGTCGCGAAAGCGACTGTCGCTTGGGATGTCGTTGGACGCCACATCCTTGGTTGCTCGGCCGACCTTACAGTGGGAGATGTTGTTCTGCACTTCGTCTCCCTCTTCCGGGCCGACAGGAGGCGGCCTTCTGTCCTTCTCCTGCGACAATGGGGCACGCTTGGGTACCTGACGGCGTTTTTTTCCCCTGGCCCTTTCGGTCACTGCGGCCACTGCAAGGGTGGGTGGTTCGTCTCCAACCGCCGCTGAGTTGTCGTCGGCGTCACCGAGTGTCTGGTGGATTTACGGTTGCTCCGTGCGTCACATCATTCGTCAGGATGGTGCGGCGGGAGGTGGTGAGCGACGTGGAGTCGCTGCGGCAGGGTGGCTGTCGCTCTCTTGGCCTCTGTGGAGTCCACTCGCTGTCCCCTCTGGTTTGCTCTGCGGGAACGGCCTCTCCCCCTCATTCGTCTGACCTTTCTGGGAGTCCGTCTGGAGTGCTGTTGCTACGGACTCTCCAGTTGATGCCGTTGGTGACGGGGGGGTTTCGCCTCCTATCCCAGACAAAGTTAGCAGTGGAGCGGCGTGCGCTCACCGACTGCACGTCTACTGAGAGCTGCTAAGGATACTCAGTTTGATGCCGTTGGTAACGGGGCAGTTCTCGCCTCCTGTCCCAGACGGTGTTGGCAGCGTACCGAGGCGCACTCACTTACTGCGCGTCGACTGAGGGCTGCTAAGGACGGTGTGCAGTCACTCCACCAGGGGTGTGTCTGCGTCGTCTGCTCTGAGGGGCGTGCCCTTGGAGGACATCTGTGCGGCTGCCTCTTGGTCGTCGCCCTGCACGTTTGTCAAGGTTCTGCAGCTTGGATGTCACCTCTCCTCATCCAACGGGACATGGTTCGGGGTCCTGCGGAGGCCCCGTTGGGGGGTAGTCTTTGCAGGGTCTTCGTGACATAGCTGGTATTCGGCGTTCCGTGCTGGTTACAGCACCGCCACCTGGCCGTCGGGAGGGACGAAATAGAACGAAAGTTACGAATGTAACTACGGTTCTATGAGTCCCGAACGACCGCCAGCATTGCTTGTCACTCAGAACCCTCGTGCTGGTTTGCGCGAGAAAGGTTCTAGAGGATGTGTTCTGGCGACGTTCCCTTTTTATACACGGGATTACGTCGGCCAGACCCATTGACAGACATATTTTGTCATTCTTACTCGATGACGCTGTCGCGACAAGGGGAATTCCGTGCTGGTTACAGCACCGCCACCTGGCGGTCGTTCGGGACTCATAGAACCGTAGTTACAGTAACTTTCGTTCATTCACACACAGACCTGATCCAAATACACACGCACGCACACCCATGATCGAGGAGGAAGAACTGGAGGAAAATTTAAGTGCCCTCCGCGAAGTAATATGAAAAGTAGGAATTGATGCCCTGCCCCTCTGGTCCAAAAAGAAGAAGTTTACTGATGAATCATTGGGCTTCATGGAAATGCCAACTCGAGAAACAAGAGATAACAGAAAGCAATACAGAGACATAATGTTAGCGGAGTGCCTTAGAGATCAAGGGCACATTACACGTGCAAATGAGGGTGGTCCCAACAAAGGGCTCCTTTCACTGGCGGAAATGGAGAAACGATACTGTGGGGGTGAGAGCAGGTGCCAAAAATTATCCCTGATCCAGCTGTCAGAGTGAGCTGCCGACCCAAACCCCCTACCCTAAGCCCCCAGACTCCCCTAACAGCAAGGCGAGATATCGCGCAGCGGAAGAACGTACCACCCAAGCAGCGAACAGGGAGGCCCTCATGGTACTAGCGTCTCCCAGTGCCTACTGGTCACAAGAAGTTACGGAAAGCGCCACTACGTACCATGGTCCTTCTGCGACATGATAGGCCTAGCTGACAGGCTGCCTGATTTAACTAACGGTGCTAACAAATGGATCACCGCCCTGGAAGAAAGCACCGCCGGAGTCACGCTGGCCTTGGGAGACATCAAAGCTCTGTTAATGCACCTGGTCGGAAAACATGCAGCAGAAGAGATCCTTGAGAGAGCTGGATTGGATGTGCTACTTATGGGGAACCAGGCTGATCATGTTGGCTTTAATGGACACCGTGGCAATGTCTGGAGGCAGCTGCGACAATATTATCCAGAAAAGATGGACCCAGCCAAACTGGAGGGCGAGATGTTAAAAGAAGACGAATGCCCCATAAAGTTCCTTCACTCTTTCCAGCGGAAGTGGAGAGAGGAAACTGGCAGCGCCTGGAACTCCAACAGCACCACTGAAAGCCTGTCCAAGGTCATGGTGAAAAAATCAATGCCTGACGAGGTTCAAGGCCGGCTGACAATGTGGTGGGACTCATGAAAATGGACTGGCCTCTATTTCAAGAGCACCTGGTGCACCACGTGGAGGCCCTACGAAAAGAAAAAAAGAAGAAGAGGCGCATCGTCAGATGAACGCCAAGCTCAACCACCTGCAATTGACCGAGCTGAGGCAAAAGAAGGACAAAGTCAGGACTCAAGCTCCTGTAGTAACGGTGGGAGTGCCCCAGACTCCTGAGCCTCCGGCTCCAACTGTAGCCCCAACTGTGGCCTCCTACCTACAGGTGCCCCAAGTAACGTTCTCCATGCCCCAAACATCTGCCTCCATGCCCCAGACAACTGCCTTCACAACGCAAACATCTGCATCCGTGCCAGCTGCTGTCCTACCAATCATCCCACTGGGAGGACCCCTGTTGACGCAGACCCTAAACGTTCCCATGCATCCTTCAGTGCCAACTGAAATCCACGTGCACTACAAAGAATCTAGGGATGAAAGAAGCCTGCCGACAAAGGAGACTCAGAACGATGGAAGCCGGCGGACGCCTGGCTGTGGAAACACAGGCCAGTAGAGTGCTCCAGCAGGCCACTATGGGGGACCACCGACCTCATTTGCCGACCCCAGGCGGAACATGGCTCGCCGAGGACCAGCACCCCGGAGTGCCTCATTCCAGAACCGCTCCCAGGGAAACGAATGCTGGGGCTGCGGCGAGCCTGGTCACATCAAACGCGACTGTCCCACCAACCCCTGGACAGAACTCAGAGATCCACAATAGGGGGGCCCAGAGAAACCTGAGGGGGGTGATCATCATGGCGCCAGCAGTAACAACGCAACCACAAGATGAGCCCACTGTTCCTGTCATCATTCAAGGATGAGAGCATGACTTAATGGTGGACACAAGAGCTACCTACTCCTTGCGTGGGGAGCACTGGAATAAAACTCCCCCTATCTGGCTCATCGATTAAGACTATAGGTTTCTCTGGGAAAACACAGCTCATCCCCCTTACCAACCAATTCCAATGTTGATATCAGGAACAAAGGTAGTGGCACCACTCCTCATCTCTGACCAAACACCTATCAACTTACTTGGGAGAGACATCCTCTGTGCGCTCAACGCCAACATCATGTGCATGCCAGATGGCATCTGGGTCGATCTGCCGCCAAAAGACTCACTACCGGCCTTCACCCTGATGCCAATCCTGACTCCACGAGAAAAACATTATGCCACTGTATACTCTCTGTTACTCGTGAAGACTGCACCACTTCTGTCGGACTGGAAATCATGGACTGAATGGATCCAGAAAATACTGCCCCATGCAAGGAAGCCATCAATGCCTGAACACTGTACACTTTTCTTTGATGAATTGCAAAGCCACAAAGACTATGAGATTTGCTGGAAGGAAACTATGGACAACAATTGCTTTTATGTGCACATAGTCAACATTTATGTAGGACCCCAAGGGGCAGCCGCAGCAATTACACTTCCATTAAGAACAGCTATATGGTTTCAAGTGCCAAATTCAACGCCACACATGAAACTGTTTGTCGAGAAGGGACACAAATCATGGGAACTTGGCCCATGGTGAAAGCAGCATTACAAATTATTGCTTGGCAGCACACCGACAATCCGTGCATCCATATTTCACTTGATAGACAATTTATCAAGATTTCAGGTGTTTTTTCTCTCTTTTTTTTAAAGAGCTCAGAATTGTTCAGTCGGTAGTCTTACCGATTCAACGTCTTATCATCATTGCTCTTTTTTGTGTGTGTGTGTGTGTGTGTGCGTGCGTTGGGGTGCGCGTGCGTGCGTGTGCTTACGTTTGTGTGCATGCGTTTGCGTGCGTGCGTTTGTGTGCATGTGTGCGTGCAAATACGTATAAATTTATACTCATTAATTCACCTAAAACCTTATAAAAATCCCATTACCCTTCACCTTAACCAGGTACTTCAGAGTCTCGCCAGAGTCGTGAGGTTCAAATGGTCAGGAGACCAGAGAAAAGGTCAGAAAAGATAAAGAGAAAAGAAAGATAAATCAAAGTGAAATCCAGCACCGACCAAACACTTCCTGCCTTCCCCATGGTTACAAAATCAAAGTCTTACACTAACCCCAGAAGCCTCTAAATTCCAACAAATTAACGAGACCAGAGGAAAAACTAAGGAGAGGAAGGAGGGAAGGATCGATGAGGCAGAGTGAGATCCATAGAAACCAGTACATCCAATCCATCAAAGTGAAATCCAGCACCAACCAAACCCCTCCTGCGTGGTTACAAAACCAGAGTCTTATGCCAACCCCAGAAACCTCAAACTTCCAATAAATTGAGGAGATCTCAAGTGACCAGAGAAAAAACTAAAGAGAGGAAGGAGGGAAGGCTAGATAAAGCAAAGTGAGATCCACAGACACCAGCACCCACTGATTCAACGGGCTGTGGGAGGGAGAGGCGAATTCTGTTTGAGTTTCAGTAGATGCTGGTGCGATGGATCTGGCATGTATAAGGACTGGCACCAAAGAAAGAAGCCGTCAACCGCGGCCCAGCAAAGCAAGCACTGTCCCCCCCCCCGGAATCCCCAGGCCACGGCAGCACCAAGGCCACCCCCACGCCACCCGAGCGGACACCGGTCGGCGAGCCGACCCAGACGCCCGGAACACCCCCGCCCCAGCCCCGGCCCACACCCCCGAGCCCAAGGCCGCAGAACGAGGCCCGGCGGGTCCCCACAGCACCTCACCGGTCCACCAGCCCCCCCTACGACCCCCCCGCGCCCCACCCAAACCCGCCACCCGCCACGACCAAGGTCCCGCCACCCCCCGGCCCCCAAACCCCCGAACACACCCCGACCCCCAACAACCAACACCTCCACCCCCCCAAACAAGCCGCCACCCCCCCCCAACAACCACCCGCCAACCCCCCCACGCACCCTATCCCCCGCGAGCCCCCCCACCCCCGGAAACTGGCACCGGGCAGCAGCGCAGAGAGGGAAGACGTGCCCACTCCACCTCCAGCCGTGTGGAAGGAACACAGCGGCGGGAGGGGGGAAGCAGAGGAGGAAGCACCGGGGGAGGGGCGGAACACCAGAACACCGAGCCCGGTGGGAAGAGGGCCCGGTCGTCACGCCAGCGTACTAGTGACACCTAACCCTGTTACTGAGTCCGCCAGCTCGCCGTCTGGCGAGCTCTACCCTCACACCGTGAATGTGGCCCCACCCAGTGTATATACGTGTATGTGCGTGTGGTGCATTAAAATTGGGAGCAGGTGAGTTGGAGCAGAGGGAAAAAAATTTCCCCTACTCCGATCCACCCGCATCCCCAAAAAAATGAATATGTATATGTGTGGTGCATTAAAAAAGGAAATGGAGGGACAAAGTGGTGGGGCAGGGACACAGATGGGGGGACCACAGCGCTGCCAGGCACTGCAGTCTATCCCCCCTGATGGCTCCCCACCCCAACTCACCCCGCCCCTTGGACATGAAGTGCATTAAAATTGGAGGGGAGTTGAAGGGTGAAGACGGTGTTTCCACCCTTCCCCACCCCACCAAGAAATGTGTTGTGTGCCCTATGTGTATATTTATAAAGTGTATAGTGCAAAACTAGTGAAGTGAGTAAGAGGAGCGACCAGCGGGGCCTCACCCAACCCGGCGGGTGTAGGTGGAACGCCCGCCCCCCATCTCCCGCCCCCCAGTACCCCCCCCCCCCCCCCCCCACCCACCCACCCATCTGGCACCCCAAGATTTCAGTTTTTGCTGTCAGCGAAGGCTGCGCCGTGACCACATTGATACACAGGCCAGCTTTTGTGCAAGCCTCGCTGTCAGTAGAACATGAAAGCCTGCTTCCGCGCGGCCGGACAAAATAATGGCTCTGCCAACTTGGAGTGGAATGAAAAAGCCCTCCAAGGATTCTCAATGCTAAAACGTGGCCTCCAAGAAGCACCTGCTTTGGGTAACCCAGATTACTCAAAGCCATTCCTCTCATATGTTGCAGAAAAGTCTGGGCATGCGTGTGCTGTCTTGATGCAGGATACTCCAACTGGGAAGCAGCCAATTGCTTATTACAGTTCTAAATTAGATAATGTTGAGTCAGGGTTGCCTCCATGTTATCAAGGCTTGGCAGCGGCAGTTTTTGAGTTTCAAAAAGCGGCAACAATAACCATGGGCCACCCTGTGTCCCTTTTCACCTCACATCAATTGCATGCTTTGCTTACAAGTCCGCGTTTTGTGCTGACTCAAGCCCGGCGTACAGGATATGAGGTAGTTTTGTCAGCACCTGAGTTAACTATACAACGATGTAATATAGTTAATCCAGCTACTCGCATGATGGTCCCGGAATCAGATGAGACGCATGAGTGTGTCCACTCAACAGAGGAATTTTTGAAACCACGTGATGATCATCATAATCAACCTATTGAGGCGGATCTCACATATTTTGTTGATGGGTCATGTTTTAAGGATGCGACAGGTAACCACGCGGGATATGCAGTTGTCCAATTGCACCTGGATGGCTCATTATCTAAAGTGCAGGTGAAAAAGATTCCGCAACCTTGTTCAGCTCAGCTTGCTGAGTTGATTGCACTGACAGTTGCCTCTCAATTGGCACAAAACAAGCGCGTTAATCCATACACAGATTCTGCATATGCTTCTGGTGTGTGTCATGTTAATGCAAAAATTTGGCAGCAACGGGGCTTTAAGTGAGCTGATGGTACTCCTGTTGTTCATGCAGAAGCTCTGGCTTCCCTTTTGGAAGCCATGATGCTACCATCTGCTTTGGCTATTATTGAATGCGCTAGCCACCAAAAGAATGACTCTTTAATTGCCAAAGGAAATAATTTTGCAGATGAAGTGGCCAAGGGAGTTGCATCAGCCGGGGCTGTGGCCCCCCTGCTGGTTGCGGGAGACTGTGAGCCTCTGACAACATTAGATTGAGGCCCAAAAAGTAGCCTCTGTGTATGAAAAGAGTGCTTGGAAGAAGAGGGGGGCTTCCAAGTGTTTGACAGAAAGATCTGTGGCGCAGCCCGGCGGGACATTTCGTGCTGCCCCTGTCATTGGTGAAAACAGCAATCTTGGATGCCCATGGTCAAGATCATTGTCATCGGGGTGAAGTGTTGCGCAAACTAAAAGCAGTTTGGTGGACCCCCTTCCTGGCAGCCATGGTGGATCGGACTTTACATGAATGCATTGTGTGTGCAGAACACAATGTGAGGAAATCCTTTTCAGCACCTCTGGGCCACATACCTACACCGGAAGGACCGTTTCATCATCTCATGATGGACCATATCGATATGATTGAACGGGTGAGGGGGTACAGATATGTTCTGATGGTAATTGACAGGTTTAGTAGGTGAATTGAGGCTGTCCCCACTAAAGGTCCTGATGCCAGTTCTGCTGCTACATTTTTGTGCAGGGAGGTGTTCCCTAGATTTGGCATCCCTGACCTGATCAGCTCGGATAATGGTCGGTCCTGCATTTGTTGCCAACATTGTGAAAATTAGCATGAAAATGCTTGGGATAAAACAAAAATTTGGATGTGTCTGCCACCCCCAGTCTCAAGGTGTGGTAGAACGTGCTAACGGTACCTTGAAAGCCAAATTGGCCAAAATTAGAGCAAACAGCAAGGGTAAGTTGAGTTGGATGGAGGCATTACCGCTGGCGCTAATGTCAATGAGGTCACAAGCTAACCGCATGACTCATCTAACCCCGCATGAAATGCTGACCGGTAGACGCATGCCTGTGCCCTTTTTGAGGGGCCCGTATGAGGGACCCCCATTAGAACAATGTGAAATGGAATTGACTTCCTACCTGCAGCACTTAGCCCAAATACACAAGGCTATCTCTCGACAGGTAATCGAGACCGCAGAGGACCGACAGGCTGAAATCCAGCCTGACCTGCAGCGTGTGGTGCCTGGTGATTGGGTGTACGTGAAGACGTTCAAGCGCAGGTGGAACGAGGCTCGATGTGAAGGTCCTTTCAAGGTCGTCTTGTCAACTCCAACTTCTCTCAAAGTCCAAGCTAAATCAGTCTGGAGAGTCCGGGAGAGCCTGCAGAAACGCAACCAGGCCTGGCCAGGGGTGACTACGCCACCCCACAGGGAGGAGCCAGGTCTCGGACGCCCACAGCAGCTAAGGAACCCTCTGCGCAGCGCGCTCCCAGACGGTCCAAAAGATTAGCGCGGGGGGGTGCCTAGTAGTGGCTCACTACCTTCACCTCTGTGCCCTAGCTGCGCAAGTGAGTTGGCATCATCTGACATTGAGCAGCCTAGTCCAGGTGATGCCGGAGGTGATAATTCCCCCGAGGGGGGTAGGAAGTGAAGCTATCCCACCTTCCGCCGCAGGAATGGGTGGAGATGCACCAGTTGAAGGGGACATTGGGGTCGGATCAGCTGATGATGGAGGAGCCGGCTCATCCGCCCTGGCAGCCCAGGCGGAGCCAAATCAGAGTGACTGTGTCCCTTTCCCGACCATTGACTTTGACCTCCTCCGTGAACTGCAAGAATATCAGCCTGACCTTGTTGATCTGGCTGCTAGCCCTACCGACTGACATATTTTACCCTTAGTTTAATGCAGAGTATAGAGGATAGGGAAGTGCGACTACACCAGTGTGCCCTAGCTGCAGGATTGGTAATTGCAGCGCAGGGGGCTTTAGACAACGACTCTGACAAAGACCTGACATATGTGAATACTCCCACTAGCCACTATACTCTGTCTAGTCAGTGCCTCCATCACAAACTTGTCATGGGTCGCTCCTACAGTCAATGTTACGTTTTTGCTTCGCTTACGCTCACATGTAATTTTACCCACTGTCTCCCGACTACTGGCTTTACAGACGTGACTATGACTATAGAACAAGCTTCTAAACTGATGCGCGTAGCCCACACTCGCTCCAGGTGTGCTGTTAAGTTGCCTGATGATAATGATATTGATAATGATGATCAAACTGTTAAAATTTTGGGTCGTAATAATAACCTGTTTTATCAATGGATGGCCTATTCAGCCCGACAAATAAGCAAACGCCCCTGTATAACATGTTATAATCGTAAACGCTTGCCCACGATGAGGCCCCTGCCAGAGTTGAAGGAGAATGATTGTGGCGTTTGTGGCGATGTTTTACGACTTGTGCGCTGTGGTTAGCATCAGGTATTTACCCTGAATGGGTTACAGAAAAGTTCCATTGCCCGCGGGTTTTGTCTAAAAATATGTCTATGACTGTCCCACCTATGTCACGTGTTGACCGTAATATGATACACCTGGTTTGTGTTGCTTTTGGGCACAAGTATAAGAATATGTGGAAAAAGACAGCTGACCGTTCGATGGATGGATATCTACAAAAATCCCACACCCTGACCAGTGTAATCTTGGGTGGTCGTAGGCTTTGGTCAGTCATAAATTTAGTCAACACAACTGCCCTGTACCCACTGCAGTGTGTGCAGGTCCTCCAGAATGGTGGTGGTCTGTGCTATAAATGGCACTTCTGGAACTCACAGTGTCATCCCTGCAATTGCAGGTGATACTTCCAGCACCCCACTTGCTGATGTATTTTGGATGTGTGATAATGATAATTAAGTGAGGGCTGTAATTCCCGCCCGCTGGAGGGGGCTGTGTGCACCTGTTATGATGACTGGGCAGATGACAGTGATGGCTACCACAAAAAAAGCTAGAAAGAGGTCTGTTTTGCGGCCAACTGCGATCACTGAACCCGATTCCATCTATATTTCTTGGGACCAACAGCCAGGATGGTCTCGGATGAGCATTCTGCTATTTCTGAAGATTGGATTCAGTCCGGCCAGGGCACTGGCTGGATACCCCATATTGGTCCAATTATTAATTCATAATATATTGCTCGTAACAGTAGGTGGATTAATTACTTGTGGTATAACCAGCAACGTTTTATTAACTGGACAGTAATGGCTCTAGAAAATATTCACAAACAGCTTCATGCTACTACTTTAATGACCTTGCAAAACAGGCTTGCGTTGGATACTATGTTAGCTGCGGAACAGGGTGTGTGTAGTATGATCGGGGATGAATGCTGTTCAGTAATTCCTACGCACACAGGTGATAACAGAAAGCTGACATTTGTCTTACAACAACTGACTATGCTAAAAAACGACCATGTTCACAGCTCCAATTGGAACACCAAAACTGAGTGGCTGGACACACTCGCCAAATGCTTTGAAAGTATGTCTTTTAAGAAGGTTCTTTCTGTCATTGCCTCTGTGCTGGGCCTGCTGCTCTTACGAGTGTTAATTACTGCCTGGTGTATATTGCCCCTGATCAAAATGTTGGTTAAGAGGTCTGTCGCTGCTGTAACTCAATTTCCAGTGGTGATTGATTCTCACGATGCCAAAATGCACTTGCCTACTGCCATTTCCTCTTTCCCTTGCTACTCTGTTTATGAAGATATGTCGGCTAATTATCTTAACTGATATCGCTACTTGATGAATGACATAAAATAAATGAAAAACTTAAATTTGGTATACAGGAGATATTGAATGATTTACCCTTCGGCCCCATCACTTTTTGTCGTTCTACTACCCGGTGTGCCCAAAGTAATAAAGTAGTTTTCACCCGCTGTCACTATATAGCACCCCCCCCCCCCCCCGCCCAAACATGTTGAGGTCAAAGAAGTTGTTATTCACCCCTGGAAATGGTTAAAACATTTTTATGTTTTAAAGGGGGGAATGACAATTGTTACTGACCTATTTCCGGTTCACTACGTGTATGATGTTTTTAGTCAGGACCAATATCAGATTCTGAATACTAGATCCCTGATAGAAGTGGTAACAATTAAGCTAAATGGATATACTTTGTTTTCTACACGGAGAAAACTAGTTGCGGACACTATAAGCGACAGACATCTTATTGTGACCAGATACTTGCAAAAAAATGACCGACAATGCATGGCGTAACATTGACTGTAGGACCGACCCGTGGCAAGATGTTATTTTCCTCCAAGAAGGTGCTCAGTGTCCTGAATATATCCAAGAAATGCTGATTGAGTACAAACCCAGCAGGGCTCTGAGATCTACAGAGTTGGGCCAACTAGTGGAACCCAGAGTTCGAAGCAAACATGGTGAAGCTGCATTTAGCTATTATGGTGTACACAGATGGAATAGGCTACCAACAGAAGTGAAGTCAGCCCCGAGTGTAAATGCTTTTAAATCCAGGTTAAAAACTGCTTTTTTCTTATACCTTTGATTAGGGACTTTTAAACAGCTTTAATTTTTATTTATTATTTTAAACTTCCTTATGTTATGTTTTAAAGTTTGTTGAATAATGTTTTAAGATTGTTATTGTATGTTCTTTTTAGTAATTTTTTTAACCTATTTTCATTTATTTTTCTTCCTCTGAATGTTAACTACTGTTTCTTGATGCTTATGTGTTGTCTTTCCTTGTGTAAAGCACATTGAGTTGCCTTGTGTATGAAATGTGCTATACAAATAAACTTGCCTTGCCTTGCCTTGCCGTGCCTAGTGTGTACCACTTTCTCCAGAATTTTAGAGATAAAAGGCAGTTTGGAAATGGGCCTAAAATTTGACAGCACACATTGGTCTTGACCAGGTTTCTTCAGGAGAGGTTGCACCACAGCATGTTTAAATTGTTTGGGGACTACGCCAGAAGACTTGAATAGCCGATAGTCGGAAGAACCTCTTTAAAGAAATAAGGGGGAACAGAATCACATGGGGAGCCAGATGGCTTAATCTGGTGGACATCTTCTAGAGATCTCAGGGAAATTACTTCAAATGAGTTTAGTACCACCGAACCATGGACCTGAATGGAAGGGTCAGAAGTGATGTTGGTGGTGGTGAGCGCTCTAGCTTTGTCAATCTTATCAATAAAGAATTGAAGAAAGTTATTGCACATTTCAGGGGAAGAGTTTGTGTTTGTAGGCTGAGGTGGTTTAAGTACTAAATCAATAGTTTTAAATAGTATATGTGTATTTTGATGGTTTGCCTGAATGATATTCGCGAGGTATTCTTTTTTTTAAACATTAATTAATTAAACATGCACGTGGTCGTTTGTGCCACCATAACTTGACAATGGCACTGAAGCTCCGCGCATGGAACGAGGCAGATCTCCAAGCTTTGCAAAGGTTTCTTGGCATGACTAACTATCTTGGGAAATTTATCCCCAACTTCAGTGAAATCTCTTCTCCGCTCCAACAATTAACACACAAAGACACTGAGTGGTTATGGCAGGTACAGCAGGAACGTGCTTTTGAGACTTTAAAAGCGCACATGTCAAGCCCCCCAGTACTGTCATACTACAATGTTCACAAGCCTGTAACACTAACTTGCGACGCTTCTCAGTATGGACTTGGTGCAGCATGCCTGCAGGAAGGCAAACCTGTGGCTTACGCATCGCGTACCCTCACTGGCACAGAGACTCGGTACGCCCAAATTGAAAAAGAGCTGCTAGCAGTCATATTTGCATGTTCAAAATTCCATGATTACATTTATGGCAAACCAGTGACCATTGAAACTGACCACCAACCCCTGGTGACAATTATCAAAAAGCCTATCCATGTAGCGCCAGCCAGACTACAATGCATGATGTTAAGGCTTCAAAAGCACAACATCCACCTCGTCTACAAGAGTGGAAAGCTGATGCATCTGGCTGATGCTTTGTCAAGGGCTCCCAGAAACTCCAGAGATCAGCTCGCGGACGAAGTGGATGATTTGGATGTGATGTCAGTCTGCTATGTGTCTTCTGTTCATTTACAGGAACTGAGAGAGCACACTGCTACTGATCCAACGCTTCAGAAGCCCAGCTGTACTATCAAGAACGGCTGGCCGACCAAATTGCACAACCTCCCGAATGAAGTGCGTCCCTACTTTCCATTCAGGGATGAACTGACGGTCGAGAACGATATTGTCATGAAGGGTCAGAAGACTGTTATCCCTCTGTCCTTGCAAAAGACTTACACATGCATTTTGCACAGGGGGGCACCCAGGTGCCGAGGCCACAAAACGGAGAGCGAGAGGAATCGTGTTTTGGCCAACAATGACGAAAGATATTGAAGACGAGGTACAGGCGTGTTCAGTGTGTAACAGCACAAAACCACACCAGCAGAAGGAGCCGCTTCTCCTATACGCTGTTCCAGAGCTCCCACGGTCAACCACAGCAGCAGATATCTTCGATTGGCATGGCCAGCAGTATCTGGTACTTGTTGACTCATACTCGGGCTGGTTCGAGATTGACCTGTTATGCAATCTGACATCTGCTACAGTTATTGGGAAACTCAAGCGTCATTTCTCAGTCCATGGAGCACCTCATACCCTCATCACGGATAATCGACCTCAGTTTACGAGTCACCGCTTTAAAGATTTTGCAAAGCAGTGGGACTTCAACCATGTGACAAGCAGCCCTGAGTATCCTCAATCCAACGGACTGGCGGAGAGGGCGGTCCGTAGTGCTAAAGGCCTCATGGAGAAATCTTACAGAGACAAAACCGACATCTTTCTCAACCTACTCAACTTAAGAAATACCAAACTTGGATCTCCAGCACAAAGATTGATGTCAAGACAGACACGCACCACTCTACCTGTCTCCAAAAGACTGCTTGAACCCAAAACGTGCAAGCCTCTAGAAGTGCGTGATCGACTTTTCAACAACAGATTGACACAAAAGATTTATTACGACAAAGCAAGCCGACCTCTTCAACCTCTATCTGAAGGACAGGTGGTAAGGCTTCAAACAACCAAAGGATTTGACTGCATCGGAGTTGTAAAAGAAACATGCAAAGAGCCAGGATCATACCTAGTTCAGTCAGAAGGACAATCATACAGGAGAAACAGGAAGAACATCTTACCTGTTGCTGAACCTACACCGACGCAGACCAACCCACAAGACTCTTGTCAGGACACCGAGCCGAATCCAGCAAGGCGCGTGACACATTCAAGGCATGAGCAAGTTGGACAGAATATGGACAACGAGCACACTAAGACCCAAGTATCGGTACCTGACCAGTCTTGCTATGATAATGACAAATTCTACAGAACCCGTTCAGGACGTGTTTGTAAACCCAACCCAATATAGTGGTTAATTTTTGTTGAAAGTATATTGTTGTTTATGTTGTGTTCAATTTGGTAGTTATATTGATTGCATGCTATCGTATATTGGAATGTTCATATCTTGTTGCTTCTACAGTTTTATGGTATTGGCACAATCTAAGGAAAAGGGATGTAGAATATTCTGGAATATTAGTGTTTTAAGATTAACCCAACGCGGATGCCGTAGGTTGCGCCTCCTACAGGTTGGCTGTAGGCAGAGGACGTTTTGGTTTTTGTTCGGCACTTCCTGTTGATTACCCGAGAGTAAACGCCACGTTCTGGAAAACGTATGTCTCTCTCTTTTATTACCACCACACACAACAAAAGGAAACAGTCACTTGACCCTAAAGCTCTGGGAAATTACCTCATTCCTTTGGAACTTGAGGACATTGCCGCTGTTCCTATCCCGCGTCTCCTCAAGTGTACTGGTTGCATTCTGGAGGAAGGACTGAGCATCGGACAGCTTGCTTGTGAAGCGGGACAAAGCCAACTTGAGTGGGCTGAGATGACCATGCGTAATCAGCGACTTCTTCTCCAACTGACGAATACGCCTTAGCACTGTAAATACAGCTAGGGTGAGGAATGTATTACACTCTGTATTTCATTTAAGTGTACCGTATATTCATATATAAACTAATGCCATTTTAATAATTGTGTTGAAATTGTTTAATTAAAAAATCTGACTGTATATATTTCTTTAGATTTCAGCTTTATATTGTTTGGGGCTTCTTAAAGGCTCAGTCTGCCATTTTCACTCAGGAAAATGCACTTTTTAAATACAGGATGTACACACTAACTTTTTCTCAGTCTACACATCTGTGCTTATATTAATGTCTGGTGGTGATTTTTTTTTTCACTCACAAAAGCTTACATGTGTGACAGGGATGTCATGATAAGGGCAATATCGTGATATTGCGATATTAAAACTGCCACAATATCGTCGTCGTCATGTTCACAATATTTAAAAGGAACACATTTGTTAAAAAAGTCAGGTTGATTTCCATTTGTGCAGTTCTAGCACCCTCTAGCGGCTACTTTATTAGTGCAATTTAATTTTCATTAGGGATGTTTTGGCCTTCTATGTTTAAAATCTATGCTAATTGACAGATGAAGACCTAATTTGCTTGTGAAGCGATCAATGTGTGCTTGCATTAGCAAGTAAGTGCCTCAATGTTGTTATTAGCGTTTGCAGGTGGTTTATAAGCATTGCTGTTATGTAAAAAAGCACAATATTGTTTTTTTTTTAGCATTAGCTCTCTTTTTTACAATATTGTGATCTTTTTTAAATATCGCCAAGGCCCCCACAATATCGTGATAATTATCGTATCGTGATGTTTGGATATCGTTACATCCCTAATGTGTGAATGAGTGAGTGAAAAAATAAAATCCGTGCGTGCTGTCAAATTGCCGCGGGAGTGACGTCACGCAGCCGACAAATTCGCCCGGCCCCGTTTGCGACAAGCCACCCCCCGCTCTGCGATTGGCTGGAGGGGTGTAAACACTGTCTTCCCACAGAAACGTCCTGCTGTTTACAAAACAAACACAAAATGGCAAAATACAGGCTTGGTGGGGGTGGGGGTTTCGGACAAAATCACCACCAGACATGAAGAGAAGCCCAGATCTGTAAATTGAGAAGTAGTTTGTTTGTTTAAATCCTGTATTTATTAAAGTGCCCTTTCCTGAGTGAAACCAGCAGACTGGGCCTTTAACTAAATGTACTTACAGTCGTGAGCTTCTGTTGACTCTTCAATGGTTATTGGCCCTTGTGTGGACAACTCAAGATTCCTCATGTTGCTTACAATACTTATCGCTTCGTCTGTGTTTCTCCTGACCACCTCGGGGTCCGCTTCCTGGTAAACACTGTACAACTCCCATTCATGGATCATTTCTGGAGACAATAACAAAATTATAATTATTATTAGTCCCTTGCAGGGTTCTAGAGTAAGCCCAAGCCTTGAGGGGGTGGCGGGGGGGAGAGGGGGAGAAAAATGTTAATCAAACAAATTACCCAACATTTTTAGGGCTGGGTATTGATTCAGATTTCTAGAATCGATTCGATTCGATTCGATTCACAAGGGCACGATTCGATTCGAGTCACGATTCATAACGATTTTGGATTCAGTTGAGGAATTCATTCAGCACATATTTTAGACAGTCAAAAGTACCAATGCTGCAAATAGTAGAAACTTTTTGCTCTAATTTAATGCATTAGTAAAAATTAGGGCTGTAACGATAAGTCCCATATCGTGATATTGTGATATTAAAACTGCCACAATATCGTCATCATCATGTTCACAATATTTAAAAGCAGAACATCTGTTAAAAAAAAAGTCAGGTTGATTTCCATTTGTGCAGTTCTAGCACCCTCTCGTGGCCAGGTTTTTAGTGCAATTTAATTTTCATTAGGGATGTTTTGGCCCTTCTATGTTTAAAATCCACACTAATGGTCAGATGAAGGGAAACGTAATATGCCTGTGAAGAAAGTCAATATGTGGAGGAACTCAATGTGTGCATGCATTAACAAGTAAGAGCCTCAAGCACAATATATCTATCTATTATATATATATATATATGTGTGTATATATATATATATATATATATATATATATATATATATATATATATATATATATATATATATATATATATATATATATATATATATATATATATATATATATATATGTATGAGCTCATTTTTTTTACAATATTGTGACCTTTTTTAATTTTACCAAACTCCCCACAATATCATGATAATTATCGTATTGTGAGCTTCATATCGTGCTAATATCGTATCATGATGCTTGGATATCGTTACATCCCTAGTAATAATATGAATATTTACATTAAGAATTGAAACCATTGCAGTTACATTTACTCTGATTTAAATAATTTATTGTTTTTATAAGGCCATGTTAAATAAAACAATTACAACCACAGTACAGGCTGTGTAAATAAAGTGACAAAAAACACTGACACTGACACGACATTTTTGTGACAGTTTTTGTGCAAATGTTCCAGTGGTGGTTGAGGGGAAAGGGTGGGTGGGAAACGATCGATACTGGCTTTCTCAGTGTAAGTGGCGCGGGCTCGGGAACGTTTGTTTGTGTGTGTCGATATATTGATACATGGTTTTATTTATCGATATTGGGATATGAAAGGGCGTATCGATATGATATCGATATATCGATATTTTAAACCCAGCCCTAAACATTTTAAAAGTGAATTAAAAAAAAAACTATTTTCACAAATAAAAATGTTTACTTTAGGAAAAAATACATTAAATTTTACATCAGATTATAATTTTAATAAATGTACAATGCCATGTGTCAGCTGTGTGAGACACTCATATCTTCCACACAGCTGTGTTTTCACAGTGTCTGTCGTGAACCACATCCCAGTTTCCCTGTCTTTATTCTATTCTTATCGCATCCTTGTTTTGTTTGGGTCCATATTCCATATTCCATATTCCATATATATATTCCATATATTCCAATTAAAATTTGGAGACAATGTTCTCCCTTGTTTACAGTATCTGCCACCAGCTAGCTATTTTGGTGCCCTAAGCATAAATGTTTTGTGGTGCCCCCCCCCCCCAACACTCCGTCCGCACACCCCATCACCCCTCCCCTGGTAGAAATGAACTGATCTGAGTATTTGTCAGTTTTGCTTTATTAAACAAAATAACTTGTAAGTAGGGCTGGGTTTGAAATATCGATAAATCTCTATCATATCGATACACCTTTTCATATCCCAATATCGATACATAAAACCATGTATCAATATATCGACCCCCCCATTTTTGTCAATTTATTTACACAGCCTGTGCTCTGGTTGTAATTTATTTAAATTATTATTTATTGTTTTTATCAGGCCATGTTAAATGAAACAGATTAATATAACTGCAATGGACTCAATTCCTAATGTAAATATTCATATTCTTACTAATGCATTAAATTAGAGCAAGAAGTTTCTACTCTTTGCAGCATTGGTACTTTTGACTATCTAAAATATGTGCTGCATGAATTACTCAACTGAATCGAAAATCGTTGTGAATCATGAATTGAATCGGGCCCTTGTGAATCGAATTAAATCGATTCTGGAAATCTGAATAGATACCTAGCCCTACTTGTAAGTGTCAATATTGAAGTTTTAAAAATGTTCACAAAAATAAGTGATAAATTATAAGTCTTTCTCAAACTAACAATGACACCAAATACTCAAATAAATAAAGCTAAATGAATTAAAATAAAACTCAATGCCACTACTATTAACAAATAAACATTTGGAAATAAACAAAGTGCAAGCAAGTTAGTAGAGGCCCTACAGAGGCACATGTCTCCATTTCTGGGCTGCAAAATCGGCTATCAGGTCATCATATGACAGCTTTTGTGCAATTTCTGCATTTATGTTAGGGTATGAAATGCTCCTTGAACATATTGAAGCATTGATTCTGTATTCAGAAATACAAGACAATATTCAGGGATTCTACAATTAAATATGGTTTTGAACCATGGTACAAACATTTTCTAAATTGATAAGGATTATGGTATTGTGCAGGCCTATATTTAAAACACAGGTACATGAAAATTTTAATAATCTACCTTTTTAGAGAAGGATTGATAGGGCACTATGTAAAAATTCTGGACATAATGTTAAAACTATGAATATGAAATAAGGAAATCTACTTAGCCTTAATATGATTATTATTATTATTTTCAAATTACACTTTCACCAGTACATGCCGCTCTTGGCCGTTCCATATGAAACAATATTGTCTCGTCACATTCCATTTAACATACCGTATAATGAACGTGCTGGTCACAACCATTCCACTGCGGCGGTTTGGAGTGTTTTTGTTTTGTTTTTGTTTTTTTGCTAACTGTGGTCATGTAAACGTAGCTGCTACAAAATAAACAAACAAATTGTCATTGTCATACCTGCAAGTGACGCGCGAGCATCATCTCGTTTTTTCTTTTCCTCTTTTCTGCCCCAATTCTTGATGCCTTTTTGATGACATGTCCAGATATCCAAGAATAAACTTCTGCCAAATTTGCGATTGAAGCATAAAGTGCACCCCACCCCCTCCCCCTTTCCCTAGTAGTTTGCTTCGTCGGAGCAAAAGTGCACCCCGCCCCCCTCCCCCTTTCCCTAATAGGAACAAACTACAGTACTAGGGAGGGGGGGGGTCACCAACGTAGACCAGCGATACCACTCGTCCAGTAAATAATGCTATGTTATTTTTTGTATTTATTAACATGCTTTACAAGCTTTTATTTTAAATATTAGACACTGATATTATCATTACTAATATGATTATTTTTACGGGCTTGATTTGTTTTTTGGTGTCCCCTTAGGCAGTTGGTGCCTTACGCGCAGTGCGTGATCAGCGTATGCGGAGCGCCGTGCCTGCCTGCCACAGTCCATATAGATTAGTCAAGCACCTCCAGGTATATGGACCATTGCAAAAATACTTGCTATGATTCGTAACAGTGCCGGGAAAGCTCGACAAGGCCATTCATTGAATGGCATCTGCCAGCTACAACATCTGTCGGTTTGAGATGCACAAATGTCTTGATCCTGGTGTGGGTAAAGATTTAGACATGAGCCACTGTCTCACAGGCCTTAGGTGCTGTCTGGAGTTCACAGACACACATGGGGGACAAAGCCAAATTTAAGTCTGAAAATGAAGTTAATAATTGAATCAAGGCCTGGTTGAACCACCTAAAAGTCTCAGGAAAGTTTGAGCCTAGATGCAATTCACATGCACTATACCCAATGGCGGAGCCAGGGGGGGGGCCGGGGTGGCACGTGCCCCTGCTGAAATCTGATTGGACCCAGCAGACGCCAAATGATTGACATATCACGGCACCGGCGCAGTGACGTCGCACGCCTGGCCGATGCAGCCTGCCAGCATTTTTTTTCCAAGCAGACGCCTACTAATTGTTATGCCCCTCCTGAACAGTAGCTGGCGCTACTTACGACAAAGCATTATAATCCACCTCACTAGGAGTCTGGAGAAGGAGAATCATCTGTTTTAAGGAGCAGTCTCCTGAGTACCGAGAATGCATGTTGGCGTTTGGCTATATCATGTTTGTTTGCCTGTGAGACGTGAGTGACTGTTTAAAATAACTTTTATGTTCAGATTATGGGTGTCAAAATTGTCGCATTATTATCTCATTAACTTAAAGTGCCTTTAACGGCACTATTTTTTTTTTAACGCTCGATTAACGACCGCTCCTTATTTGGAAAGCCTCTACTCAGGGATTCTAGTCACCATGCAGTAGAAACGTCCACGTTAAAACTACCCAATAGAAATGCACTGGAGCTAAAATACAGTGTTTAAGGGGCAGAATATAGGTGGAGGAGCCATTTGGACTGTTTCTCACCACTACCACCCGTGCCTTGCTTTGAAAGAACGCATTCGGTTAGCCGTTGCGTTTGCACCGAGCACCAAGAGGCGTCCATTATGGCGTTAGATTTGTGCCACAATTCCGTGCGTAACAAAATGTGTTTCGTACGTACAAAATGTGTTTCGTACGTACCAAAAATGTGTTTCGTACGTACAAAATGTGTTTCGTACGTACCAAAAATGTGTTTCGTACGTACAAAATGTGTTTCGTGCGTACAAAACAGTCCTCGCGCACGCTTGCTACGTCTCTCCTCAACACGTACGAAACTTTGATTTACGCTTGCGATGCAAGGGTCGAGGCGTAATATTTGTGCCACAATTCTTAACCAATCAGGAGTCGGACAGGAGAGCAAATCCTGATTGGCTGTTTAATCAGGCAGAACTTTGACAACGTGTCGTCACGCCGCGTTGCATCATGGGCGCTTCTTCGATTTTTTTTTTTTTTTGTTTTGTTTACTAGCACTCGGTGCTTTCCTGTTTGTATTTTATCTGCATTTCTGCTGACTTTTATTTACTTAACAAAAGTGTTGTTATATTACGGGGTGAAGCAGCTCCCAACTGCTTTCTGACACGACGAGGAGAGGTAGGACTCAGACGCAGGATAAAGGTAGGCCACAAAGGCAATAGGTTTATTTCCGGCCAACAGCTGTCTACTCTCAACTTGAGAGGAGAAAGGGGAATCAAAAAGTGGAGAACTAAAAACGCTCCACTGGGGAGGAAAAAACAGGCAAAAGGTACAGGGGACAACAAAAGGCAAGGGAGGAAACAAGGCTCAAGGCACTAGGGGTAACTAAGGGCGCTCCGCTGTGGAGGATAAGGCACAAAAACAAGGCAAAACAACAAGGTAACAGGAACAAGGACTCGAGGACTCTGGGACGCTTCCATGCACTGACTGTGACACTTCGGCACTGAGGGGAGAATGCAGGTGGCTTTTATTGCTGTGGGTGATTGGTGGCAGGTGGTGATAATCAAGGGCGGGGACCGGTAATTATGGAGCGGCAGGAAGGGCAAGTGACCTGGGGTGAGATGAGAGTTAGATTTTCAAGGTAAAACAGGAAACATGACTATGAAAATAAAAGCATGGCCGTCACGCCGGTGGCGGCGTGACAGTACCCCCCCCCCTCAATGGCCGGCTCTTGACGGCCTTTCAACAAGGAGTCCAAAAACAAGGGTGGGCGGAAGGGGGCACGGAGGTGGGAAACACGACCCACCCATCCGTCCCAGACAAAAAGGCAGTTCAGGAGGGCGTCCATGACGCCAGACGAGAGTCCCGTCGGGACCGTTCCGAAGACCTTTTCTTAGCGCAGGATCAGGTTCGGAAAGTACCAAGGGAATCCCGTGGATCGTTTTGACTTGGTAGGCCTGGCAGACTTGGCAGACTTGTCGAGGCGTGGCAGACGTGGCAGACTTGGTGTGGCAGGCTTGGCAGATTTGACGAGGCGTGGCAGGCTTGGCAGACTTGCCGTGGCAGGCTTGGCAGACTTGACGAGGCATGGCAGGCTTGGCGTGGCAGGCTTGGCGAGGCGTGGCAGGCTTGGCAAGACGTGGCAGGCTTGGCCGACCTGGCGTGGTGTGGTAGGCTTTGGCGTGGACGGCTTTGGCGTGGACGGCTTTGGCGTGGTCGGCTTTGGCGTGGTCGGCTTTGGCTTGGTCGGCATGATGCAGAGACTTGGCGTGACTTGATGCAGAGACTTGGCGTGACATGATGCAGAGACTTGGTATGGCTCAGGGTCTTGGAGATGCGCCCGGCGAGACTCGGGGTCTTGAGGCAGTGACTGGCGAGGTTCAGGATCGAAAGGCTCAAGAGTCACCTGGTTGACTGCGGCTGAGGATGCACTGGTACCTAATTGGTCCAAGACGTGATCCAAACAGTCTTTTCCCCATTCCAGTACGTTTCCGGAGTTCCAGTCGATTCTGGGGTTGTGTAGACGTAGCCAAGGGTGTCCCAGAACCAAAGTGGGTGACGAAGCTTGGATTACGTGGAAACGGAGATTCTCGATGTGTTGTCCAATTTGAACCTTCAGGGGTTCGGTGATGTGAGTGATACAAAAGAGTTCCTTGCCATTCAGAGCTCTAGCCTGAATGGTCCGGGGAAGGGGTTTGGTGGTGGCTCGTACTCGCTTTACGAGGCCCCAGTCCATGAGGCTCTCGTCGGAACCGGAGTCGATGAGGGCTGGCAGGTCTATGGTTATATCATGGTGGCTGATCTGGGCTTGCGTGATCTTTTGGGTCTTGGCAGGTCGGGGTGACGGGAAATTCACCGGTGAACCTCTCTTCACGGAGCCTCGACCTTTCCTGCTGGGTCCATGCTGGCCGAAGTGTACTGACATGACGAGGAGAGGTAGGACTCAGACGCAGGATAAAGGTAGGCCACAAAGGCAATAGGTTTATTTCCGGCCAACAGCTGTCTACTCTCAACTTGAGAGGAGAAAGGGGAATCAAAAAGTGGAGAACTAAAAACGCTCCACTGGGGAGGAAAAAACAGGCAAAAGGTACAGGGGACAACAAAAGGCGCTCCGCAAGGGAGGAAACAAGGCTCAAGGCACAAGGGGTAACTAAGGGCGCTCCGCTGTGGAGGATAAGGCACAAAAACAAGGCAAAACAACAAGGTAACAGGAACAAGGACTCGAGGACTCGAGGACTCTGGGACGCTTCCATGCACTGACTGTGACACTTCGGCACTGAGGGGAGAATGCAGGTGGCTTTTATTGCTGTGGGTGATTGGTGGCAGGTGGTGATAATCAAGGGCGGGGACCGGTAATTATGGAGCGGCAGGAAGGGCAAGTGACCTGGGGTGAGATGAGAGTTAGATTTTCAAGGTAAAACAGGAAACATGACTATGAAAATAAAAGCATGGCCGTCACGCCGGTGGCGGCGTGACACTTTCCTGCTTAGCGGAAGACAAGTTTTAGCCCTCATGGGACCGTTGGATGACCGTTGGGGGGGACGCTAACTTCCGAATCGAAGACTACTTTCAACATTTTCATAACGGTAAGTAGCATAAAAATAGCATCTTTTAACTTGGCCACTATCACACACAGGCTTCCAAGACAATCAAAATTGTATGTAATAGTTACATACACGACATTGGCAATGGATTTGCATAGTTATGATGAAAAAAAAAAATCGCCACCCCCTTTCTTTATTTTCTTATGCATTTTTAGTGCCTAGTGCCACCAAATGTATATCGTGTAACTAACAGACAGAAAAAAACATGGAATGTCCAAAAGCACTGTTAACACAATGCCATAGTTACTGATTTTTAAGTACGTTAGTGATATTGATTAGAAAATCGTGGAAAATTACGAGATATCAGCTCTTGAATTCAATTCACGAGTTAATTTTGTTGTCATTACCTGTATACTTGTGCACATAAATGCCATCTCAAACAAATCACTAAAGCAGCCTTTTACCACCTAAAAGACTTCGACCGAAGGGTTGCATGCTCCATACCAGAAGAACCTGACTCATGCTTTTATTTCCAGTAGACTTGATTATTGCAAAGGTCTTCTGACTGTTCTCCCTCAAAAGAGCATCATATTATAGCTGCAGAGGTAACTAGACATTTAACATGAACAAGAAACTGTAGAAACATGGATGGTCACTTGTTTTCCCATAACTACATGAAGATGGATGGATATGATTGTTTCCCGTTTTACAATTAATAACCTTGAGCTTTTGTTTGTTTCCAATTTACCAGGTAAACCAATCCAGATTGCGCATCGTTTCTATATCCGGGTCACAGTCATCAATAAGATGTCTAAGGATAGAGAGTACAGCTGAGATGGATGGGACGGCGATGGATGGCTCCACAATAGCAGTCTACCATGCCTACTGTGTGTAAAACTTGAAATAAAAACTGCAAAGATGCACTGTAACTGAGGACGATTCATTTGATTTAAAAACAAAATGTACAGTTTGCTGTTTGTTGATCGATAATGCATCATTAAGTGTCAATTACAAATACAATGTGTAATATATTTTCATCTGTGGAACCTCTTGGGTCTTGCATTCTCAATACATCATCGTGAGTACAGTACTCTGAGGTCTTCTTGGTCAATGATGGGCAAATGTGCAGTGTGTGCACTTCCGCACTTTAATCTTGAAACCATAAATGTGTCATGTACTGCATTGGCACTGTACCTGCAATAGTATTTTGGTTATTGTTTACAGGTTGTTCCGAATACAGTGTGTGTGAGACACTTTTTATTTTTCTAATTGTCAATGATACTGTTTGCAAGACACATTTAAATAACTTCAGTAAAAGTGTCGACAACTTACAGGAGAAAAAATATTTTAAAAATGTTTGATTTGGTATGCTGCAAAACAGGCCATTACAACTATTCGAACTTCAAATTATGATAGTCCAATGTTAATGTTGTCATTCTTCAGGAGCTCTTGATTTCTCTGCTGTCAAGCTCAAGCTTCACGTTCTGACTCTTCCTACAGACATTTTAATGACTAAGTCAAATTGGTCTCATCAGCTGGCTCAAAAACGTCAGGAATTAGGGCTGCACAAAATTGGAAAATCATGCAATACGCGATTTTGCTGAATATAGCAATAGATATTGCAATATTTAATAGAGTTCTAAAGAAATGACTGATGATGATTTTATTATCTAATGAACAAATTATATTTCTCATGCAGTAAAATGTATTCAGCTATTTAATTGTAATGACTTCAATAATGTTCAACTAGTGGATGGTGGTGCACATTTTAGCAAGTGGCTGACTGGTCAAATTCAGATAAAAGCAAAAAATTCCATATGAAACTTATTGCATGTCTGTTATATGCATATTGCATGGGCCAATAGCGCGATATCAATATTTTTTCCACTCCACTTCTTCATCTTCTGCTTCTCGTGGTGTTTTTGACACTTCTGTTGTGGTGTCATCAGGTGCATTCTGGGTCCTTTGTCATCTTTGTTGCCTGGTAATAAAAACAAAACCCAAGGTTAGCGCTCAGATTTTTAATTGTCTATCTGTTGTTATAAAAAAATGACAAGATCAACCATGTTTCTCACATTAGTAAAACAATTATTTTGGGCAAACATGTTTATTTCAACAGCTGCTAGTCATGGTGTATGGTTGTCTTGTAACCAAAATGAATTCAATTCTTACGTCAATAACTATGGCATTGGACTGCCAAACACAGTGCTCTTATGTATTCAATGTTTTCTGTTATTCACGATATACCTTTAGTGGTACCAGGCACTAATTACTAAAGAAAAATGGATGGTCTAACATTTTCTTTTCTACTTCTTATACAACGCCACTCATGATGGCATGCATTGTTTAAGATTGTAATGATAGTAGCACGATCAAAAGAGGGCAAAACTATAGGATTTACTGACTTAAATACAGTACAGTATTTTGTAACTTACCATAATGAAAACGTAAGTAGCAGGTTAGCCTCTTCTCTTTTTTTTTTCTTCTATTTTATGCCGTCATCCAACATCACCATGAGCGCTAAAACTTGTTTTCCATCCTTCTTCCGCTAAGCAGGAAAGCAGTTAGGAGCTGATTCATCCCGTAACATAACAAAACTTCTATTAAGTAAATGAAAGTCAGCAGAAATACAGACAAAAATTCAAACAGGAAAGGACCGAGTGCTTGTTTAAAAATAAAAATAAAAAAATCGAAGAAGCGCCCATGATGCAACGCGGCGTGACGACACGTTGTCAAAGTTCTGCCTGATTGGATATTAAACAGCCAATCAGGATTTGCTTTCCTGTCCGACTCCTGATTGGTTAAGAATTGTGGCACAAATATCACGCCTCGACCCTTGCATCGCAAGCGTAAATCAAAGTTTCGTACGTGTTGAGGAGAGACGAAGCAAGCGTGCGCGAGGACTGTTTTGTACGCACGAAACACATTTTGTACGTACGAAACACATTTTTGGTACGTACGAAACACATTTTGTACGTACGAAACACATTTTTGGTACGTACGAAACACATTTTGTACGTACGAAACACATTTTGTTACGCACGGAATTGTGGCACAAATCTAACGCCATAGTCCATGGGCACTCTGAAACCCCTGTGAGAGTAAAGAGCCGAATGGACGCCGTCTTGACAGTTGGAGTGAGCACAAGCCTATTTATCTTTAAATGTGAGGCGTATTTTATTCAGCATCTCCACAAAATATCTCATCAGGGTGAAAGTGAAACTACCGATGTGTTCGCTGTAACAGTAGAGCGGCCTCAGCTGCGTCTCGCATCCGAGAACTTAACAAAATAAAAGCGTCCGACGTCATAAAAAGGAGTCACTATAACACAATTTAGCAGTAATAAATTAAATGATACTGCCTAATGTGGCGGCACGGTAGTCGAGTGGTTAGCACGTCGGCTTCCCAGTTCTGAGGTCTCCGGTTCGAGTCCAGGCTCGGACCTTCCTGGGTGGAGTTTGCATGTTCTCCCCGTGCACGTGTGGGTCTTCTCCGGGTACTCCGGTCTCCTCCCACATTCCAAAGACATGCATGGCAGGTTAATTGGGCGCTCCGAATTGTCCCTAGGTGTGCTTGTGAGTGTGGATGGTTGTTCGTCTCTGTGTGCCCTGCGATTGGTTGGCAACCAGTCCAGGGTGTCCCCCGCCTACTGCCCAGAGCCAGCTGAGATAGGCGCCAGCAGCCCCCGCGACCCTTGTGAGGAATAAGCGGTCAAGAAAATGGATGGATGGATGGATGCCTAATGTGTGGGGATTGGCGTCAAGTTGTATTTTACAATTTTAAAATGTGCAGAAACTCGCAAGTTACTTATTGTTTAAAATTACAGAGCTATTAATATGAAAAGAACACATCGGTCGTTTCTGGTTCCTATGCAGTAAAAATTCGTCATTTTACAATGCACATCCTATTTCACTTCACAAAATAAAAGCCTAGAGCGAATGCATATATTTGTGGGGACTGTGTTGTATTTTACAGTTTTAAAAATGTGCATAATTTCACAAGTTACTTCATGTTAAAAATTAGGCAGCTCCTAATATGAAAAGAGAAATGCATTGAGCTTTCACTATTGTCTTACAAATGCAATTATACCATGTTGTAGTGAGAGAAAAATGACCAAAACAAATCAGTCACGCTTTGGTTTGGTTTTACAGTACAGCACATATTTTATTTGTATTTTTTTAAACTTTTTTTCTTGAATTGTTATGAAATTACTCTATCAATGAATTTTTTAATTTTTTTTAATTGAATTATTATGAAATTGCTCTATCAATGACTAAAAAAAAATAAAACCATATTGAAATTGGGGGGGGGGGGGGGGGTACATTTTATTGTAAATGTAGGTATAAATTGAGATATAAAATGTGCAATTAATGTGTGATTAATAGTCAGTTAATTATTGAAGTAATGCGATTAATTATGATTACAAATTTTAATCCACTGACACCTCTAGTTCAGTTAGATTGTTTTGGACGGACATCAATAAGCAACGTAGTTTTGTGCAAGGTAAAAATAAGTATGTTGTTGTTGTTATGCAATACAATAGCACCCTCCAATGGTTGAAAGTTCAAACCAACACTAACTGACGTTTGCATTTACAGGTAGAAGGGGAGGATTTATTAACATGATTATTAATTAATCACATTCATAAATTATGTGGTTGTAAATGAAGTAGTAGTTGGAGTAATAGATTTATTTTTCATAGGGTGTGTGGAAAATGAAGTTTGGCACTTCGACAGGATCTTTAGTCATACTGTAATACAAATTTGCATTATGTTCATATTATAATGTTATGTTGATAAAAGTACTGTAATTGCATGAATACAGTATCTGCATGTGCGTGCAAGTTCATTCAAGTTAAACAGTGCTGAATTATTATTTTTTTGTAC
Organism: Festucalex cinctus; assembly: GCF_051991245.1. Classification (NCBI taxonomy): domain Eukaryota; kingdom Metazoa; phylum Chordata; class Actinopteri; order Syngnathiformes; family Syngnathidae; genus Festucalex; species Festucalex cinctus. Next base: position 18,733,166 of record NC_135431.1, read on the forward strand.
ATTTTATACATTCTTAATAAACGGCACATTATGTGCAAAAATCTCCCCTGTGCTTAATATGTACTTAAATATATTTGAACATCGATAGAGACTCCGATTGAAATTAATTTTCATGAAAACAAATTTGGCATCATCTTTGGATGAAGTATCCTTGCCCCCCCCCCCCCCCCCCCCCCCCCGGCCCCCCTATTTATAAAAGTCTGGCTCCGCCACTGACTATACCATACTGCTCTGAAAAGCAATTTACATTTAATTCATTTTCATTTAAATTGGAATTGCAAGCGCATTTGTTGTGCTTCAGTCAAGCGATATGGTACCTTCAATGCGCATGTTGAGATCAGTGAGGTTTTTGCTGAATTGCTCAGCTAGCGTCAAAGTTTGCAATGTTTGATCATCAAGGTGGCTCCCCAGGCTCTTCACCGTGCTTTCCTATGAATTTAAACATAAACTTGAATAAGCAATCATTTCCATGTTAACAACAAACAGTCTATGCAGTCATGCAGAATTTTAAATTTAATTGAAGCTTGATTTCATTAAAAGAAAAAAAAAGCATATAACACGATCACTTTTAGGCATTACTACTAATTTTAACACTTCTGATTATATTCAAATATAACTTAACTGACCGATTCACTCAGCTTTCTTATGTATGATACAACATCCTGTGTAGACTCTTCCACCGCCGCAGTCTCTGTTTTTATTTCAGACAGTTTGTTTCTCCACGCATTAAACTGATTCTGAAACACACAAAGAAATACAGTTCACTACTGTGAGCTATTCAAAATTGTCACAAGTATATTATTTTTTACTTTGGCTTTTATTGTTCTGTAACTGTGTATGTACCTGCAGATGTTGAGCAGTGTAGTTATAGTATTTGACTCTGTCATTAACAGCAGCCCCAGTAGAGATGTTCAACACGCCAACCTTCAGATGGTCCAGTGTTTTGTTGGACAACCGCAGATCTCCGATAACATGCCAGATGCATTCATCACAACCTGCACCGAATTTAGATGGGTTTGATTAGGATCCACATAAGTGTGGAACTGCCAATGTAGAGGAAAGGAGTCAGAAACTTGCAAATATATCGTATTACATCATATATATCGTACTTGCAAGTATGAGTACGTATTTGCAAGAATACATCGTATTTGCAGGTACATTCAAACATACCAGTACATTTTTATTTATTTATTTTTTTCAGCCTCTAGGCTATATTACACCAATACATTATAATCAGAATGTCATAACGTATGCACATGCTCAAGTCAATTCCCTGCGGTATTTTGGGGAAAAGTGCTCAGTTTTTTACATTCGAACGTGCTTGCAAATACGGATCAGAACTGTGTACGTTGTTAATTTGCTGCTGTAGTTAACTCATCTTACTGATATTGCACAGGTTAACTGTTGCGGGCTCTGGTAGACACTCTCCTGTTTGCATATCACAGTGACCGCTCTCACAGTCACACCCTGTAAAACAATATAAAAATACATTTTATGTTACTGTATACTGTACAACTTTATAGCTTTTGGCTTCAATAGCGGTAAATGTTCTGCAGCTGTTACGGATGGGGGGGAAAAAAAGAGATTTATTAAATTTGCATCTGGCTGTGTGGTGTGATGTTACTATACATTAGCATAACTTTGCTAATACTAGCTATGTATAGACAGCTTCAGAATAGCAGAAGATACCAGAGAGAACAATGTAAAACTAGAGCTGCGAGCAGCTAAAAGGGCCCCCGGGCCATTTTGAGGTACTTGCACATTAGGGTACTGGCAAATTAGAATGTGATTATTTATTTGATTTTTTAACCTTTACACGAGTTTTTTTGTATTGTGCCAGTCCTGATCTGTAATCAAAATTTCATGAGTTGTCACGTATATTTAGACGACCCATATCAGCATAGTTCACTTAGCGCATAGCCACAGCAATGCCATGTGGCGTGGTGAAAAGTTTTGCTTCAGAAACATCAAGATGAAACACCCACAGATTCAAAACAATTGGACAAAATCTGTGGGAGGAGTTCTTTAAAAAGTGACCTCAATAATAGTCTAAAAATGGGGCAAAATTGTGAAATTTGAAAAATCTCAAAATAAACTATTAAAATATTATTTTTGCCAGGCGTGATGTGTGTGCAAAGTTTCATGAGGTTTTGTCCATGTTAAAACCCTAAAGAATCAGCATTCTTTTTTTCTTTTTCTTTTGGCAAACAATGCATTGTCATGGCAACAGTATTTCAACATCTTGAAAGCCTAAACACTCTTAGACTTGGACTTAGACTTGACTTTATTGATATGAGGTTGATGTGGTTAGAAGCAAAACATCCAAGAAGAAAAAAATAAATGCATTTCCTTTTGCCAGTAGGTGGCACTATCACTATGACGAAAAATACGTTTGTAGATGTTTTCAGGCCTGGACTCTCATCAAAAGTGTGAAATTTTGAGGCGGCCATCTGGGTCAAGTTAAAACACCTTTTGTTGTCACGGTGAATCATCAGACTTTGCCACGCCCTTTGTCGAAAAAGTCACAATATTCGGTTGGAGGTATTATCAACATCTTAATGCTTTTCTGACAAATTATCATCTGGATCCCTTCAACGGTCTTGGTGCAGATATTTCTTGTTCTTATCATATAGGTGCGTTAAGGCCGTGACTATTAATATATCTCCGCCCCGTCATATAGTATTTTGAAAACTCCAGATTATTCTCCCCGAGTTGTTGTACCAGATCTTCAGATGGGAAGGGCCAAGTTTGAAATCAATCGGATGAAAACAGGTGTGTTTTTATAGCAAAAGCAAAAATGTGCCAAAAATTGGACATTCAAAAAGATCATAGGTCACTTGTTGTTCATTTTAGCATATGGCTCCAAGAGGCTTTTTTATAGGTCTTGGGCTCCTTCTACAACTTTTCGTAAATCTTGGTGAAATGTAACAGGGGCTGCTTCTTTAAAATTTATAGGGGGCACTGCTGAGCCTTTTTTTCCCCCATTTTTTTTATGACAACCTTAAAATGAATTGGTATCAGACTTGACCTGGGATTTCAATGGTCCCCCAAATTCTTGACCCCTGTTTTGGAAAATCATGTGTAAAATGCTTATTTTCTGTAGTATTATTGTCAAACCTGAACTGGAATTAGGGAAGACCTCGAGCTTTGATCCTGTGGTATTTTCAGATCCTAATCACCATTCTACGTTCATTTTCAAGGCAGATTTTGTGAAAAATAATTACATGAACATCCATTCATCCATCTTCTACCGCTTATCCGGGTTGGGTCGCGGGGGCAGCAGCTTTAGGAGGGAAACCCAGACCTCCCTCTCCCCAGTCACTTCAACCAGCTCCGCCGGCGGGATCCCAAGTCGTTCCCAGGCCAGCCGAGAAACATAGTCTCTCCAGCATGTCCTGGGTCGACCCCGGGGCCTCCCGCGGGTGGGACATGCCCCGAACACCTCCCCAAGGAGGCGTCCAGGAGTCATCCGAACCAGATGTCCGAGCCACCTCAGCTCGCTCAACGCGGCTCGACTGAGTCCCTCCCGGATGACCGAGCTTCTCACCCTATCTCTATAAGGGAGAGCCCGGACAGCCTGCGGAGGAAACTCATTTCGGCTGCTTGTATCCGGGATCTCGTTCTTTCGGTCACGACCCACAGCTCGTGACCATAGGTGAGGGTTGGAACGTAGATCGATTGGTAAATCGAGAGCTTCGCCTTTTGGCTCAGCTCTTTCTTCACCACGACGGACCGATACAGAGTCTGCATCACTGCAGACGCTGCACCGATCCGCCTGTCGATCTCCCGCTCCATCCTGCCCTCACTCGTGAACAAGACACCAAGATACTTGAACTCCTCCACTTGGGGAAGGATCTCATCCCCGACCCGGAGAGGACACGCCACCCTTTTCCGACTGAGGACCATGGTCTCGGATTTGGAGGTGCTGATCCTCATCCCAACCGCTTCACACTCGGCTGCGAACCGCTCCAAACCGCTGCAAAGAGCAGAGATGCAATACTGAGGCCACCAAACCGGACCCCCTCAACGCCTTGGCTGCGCCTAGTAATTCTGTCCATAAAAATTCTGAACAGAATCGGAACAGAAAGTCCACATGTGTTTTGTGGATTTGGAGAAGGCGTTCTACCGTGTCCCTCGGGGAGTCCCGTGGGGGGTGCTTCGGGAGTACGGGGTACTGGGCCCCCTGATACGGGCTTTTCGGTCCCTGTACAACCGTTGCCAGAGTCTGGTCCGCATTACCGGCACTAAGTCGGATTCGTTTCCAGTGAGGGTTGGACTCCGCCAAGGTTGCCCTTTGTCACCAATTACACGAACATATTTTTATTTGTATTTATTTTTTTTGTATTCAGACTTCCCTTACTCAGTGCCAGTAGCACTTAAACTGATTCTGACTGTTTGGGAGAAAAAACTATGCAGATACTCCAAATGGTTCAATAACAGCTTCAAATTTACTTTGGATGCACCTTTTTTAGGCGTTTTCGGCAAAAATGGCAAGAATGATGAGGTTTTAAAAGGTTTTTTTTTTTTTTTTTTTTTTTTTATTCACCGGGTCCGACGAGTGTGCAAAGTTTGGTGAGTTTTCGTACATGTGTAGGTCCTCAAAAATGCAATTCATTTCAGAGAAAGAAAAAATCTACAGATACAATAGGGACCTTGCAGTAGTCACTAGTTAATGTTCTTTCAGAAAACCTCACATCTTTGGAAAGGCATTTAATGTATCTGGGTGTGTAATTGGGTGCACAATGTTCAGACATTTCCTCCATGTGATGGACTCGAGGCAGATGTTGAAAGACCGTTTCGTCAAGAGAACTGGAGAACAATTGCATACTGTATCATCTATGGACAACTTACTCTTACAGCCAGAGGGGCTATAGTCCCAAAAGCCTGGGAGGCACCTTTGACAGTAACGACCTCCGGCACCCGGGCGGCACACACAGCTGTGAGTGAGAGAATGACAGGTGGGACGAAGAGAAGCTGGCCCGCATTCACATCTCTGACAGCCTTGGCAGCTGGAGAAACCCGAGTAACCCTCCTGGATTACAAGCACAAAAAACAATGTTAGAACCTAGAAACTGTTTGTGGTATTTTACACCAAGGGCTCTTAACCTTTTTCACCTTTCAACCTTTCCAGTATAAAGTGGCCAGCCCATTCAGATAGATATACAATGAAGTTGATTCGATTGCTGATTTGATTAGTATTCTGTAGCTAAATGAAATCCACTTATATTTTAACAAGTTACTATCAAATAAATGACAAGATACAGTGTGATTGCCACAATAACATTTATCATATGGACTTTATAGAAATCTTCACATTTAACAAGATAGTGAACAGGCTAGAACAGGGGTGTCAAACATACGGCCCGCGGGCCGGATTAGGCCCGCAAAGGGGTTTAATCCGGCCCGCGAGATGATTTCGCGAGAGTAATGTCGGACCAATTAATCAACCGGCCACAATCAAAGCATAGAAATTTGTAATTTCGCAAACAATTCTAAAATGAGCAATGTAACTTGTACACGGAATTGCTCTGGTTTTACACAATTGAAAGGGTAGTTTGTTTAGAAAAAAATAAAAACACAGACCAACATAAATCAAACACAAACGTGCTGAATAAGACACACGTTCAATTACACAGATGACAAGGATTAACGTCCTTATAACTTCATTAACGGCAACATACAGGTATATGCAAAATAGGTAGATATAACATTCCCGGAACTCACAGTGTTGCCTCCTTCCATTTGCATTTGTGTTATTTTTTGGGACATTATATTTACAGTGGGCAGCACCGTTGTGAGTGGTTAGCACGTCCGCCTCCCAGTTCTGAGGACTCCGGTTCGAGTCCAGGCTCCGGCCTTCCTGGGTGGAGTTTGCATGTTCTCCCCGTGCCCGCGTGGGTCTTCTCCGGGTACTCCGGTCTCCTCCCACATTCCAAAGACATGCATGGCAGGTTAATTGGGCGCTCCGAATTGTCCCTAGGTGTGCTTGTGTGCGTGGATGGTTGTTCGTCTCTGTGTGCCCTGCGATTGGCTGGCAACCAGTCCAGGGTGTCCCCCGCCTACTGCCCAGAGTCAGCTGAGATAGGCGCCAGCACCCCCCGCGACCCTTGTGAGGAATAAGCGGTCAAGAAAATGGATGGATGGATATATTTACAGTTGCATCCCGCAAGTTAGGGCTGAACTGGCCCGCAAATACCGAAAATCTGTGTATAATTGACAGCAATTTAATATATATATATATATATATATATATATATATATATATATATATATATATATATATATATATATATATATATACAATGATTTTACTAGTAATGTAATGCTAGCCAAACATCACGATACAATATTATCACGATATGAAGGTCACGATACGATAATTATCACAATATTGTGGGGAGGTTGGCGATACAAAAAAGGTAACATTTTATATAAATATAATGTAAAAAAACTTATACTATAAAAACCCACAAGTGTGCTTTTGTACGTTACAGCATTGCATATAAACAACCTACAATCTCTAATAAGACTTAATATTGAGTCACTTACTTGCTAATGGGCACACTTATTGAGTTCCTCCACTTAGTGACTCATTTCACAAGCATATTACGTTCCCCTTCATCTGACCATTAGCGTGGATTTTAAACATATAAGGGCCAAAACATGCCTTATGTAAATTATACTGCACTAAAATGCCCTGCGATTGGTTGGCAACCAGTCCAGGGTGTCCCCCGCCTACTGCCCAGAGCCAGCTGAGATAGGCGCCAGCAGCCCCCGCGACCCTTGTGAGGAATAAGCGGTCAAGAAAATGGATGGATGGATGGATACTGCACTAAAAAAAAAAAAAAAAAAGTAGCCACCAGAGGGTGCTAGAACTGCACAAATGGAAATCAACCTGACTTTTTTAAAAGATGGGCTGCTTTTAATATCGTGACATGACGACGATGATATATGTGGCAGTCTTAATATCGCGATATCACGATATTGCTATTATCGTTACATCCCTAGATTTTAGCGATCCGCCTCACTTGGAAATATATTTTCCTCCATGTGGCCCCTGAGCTAATACGAGTTTGACACCCCTGTCTTAGACCATATGAGCTCTCATGGTCGCTGTACGACAACGGCTCTGAGTCATTCCCAGTCAGGACAAATAAGCGTCCTTTTCGAACAACAACCCTCGCCTCTGCTGGAGGACCTCATAGCCACAGAGAACGTTCATATGGTCAAGACCTACCTTTTTAATTTAGCTTTTAGTGGAAATTAAATTACTTTTCTATATAGTTTTATGTATCTACTTTTATCTCCATGTTACCTATTATTTATCTGTTTTATGTTTTTACTGGGTTTCATTATTTTTACTCTTAGTGTGCCTCTGAGGCCTCTGCCCCAAGAGGAGTGGTTAGCTGCGACTAGTGAAGGTTGACCATTCCTCCCACACCTCCTCCGCAGTGCCCTGGCGGTTGTGGGTGCTGCTCTTGGTGCAGATGGCACCCCCAGTGATGTTTTGTCTTTTATTCTGATCCCAGTCATTTGTTAATATGGTCATGAGTTTAGTTTTGTTTTTTGAGGTGTCTGGGAGTGGGGTTGGGTGAGTACAACCACGATCATGTGTCTGAGTGATCTTATCTGGCTCCTCTCAATATGGATGAGCAGTGAGCTCCTCCGGGATGACAGGGCTTCTCACCATAATTCTAATGCTCTGGTCAGACTGAAAACCAAAGCTTTCCACAGCTCAGCTTTAGCCACAGGTGCCTGGGAAGCTCCTTTACCTGCCAGTTGAGAAGAAGGACCTGTAGCTAAAGACAAACTGTGGAAGGGTTTTTACTTCCTGGACCAGGATTTGTCATCTCTGCATCCAAGACATTCCCAGAAAATGTAAAGCCTTTAGGAACTTCAGGCGGATATCATCCGAACCCACAGGGTCGTGTCACCGACAAGCTTTTTTTTTTTTTTTTTTTTTTTAAACCACCACAGTGATTTCAACCCAAAGTTAGGATAACAGACCTCAGGGACCCCAGACTCCTCATAGGAAGGCATATCGGTGGAATTATGGAAATCTTCAAAGTATTCCCTGGTTTGTTGCATACTCGTCAGCATATCTAATTTCAGTTATGACATCTGATTTCCTGATCACCTCAAATTTCTCTGTGCATTCAAGATAGGATGTTCTGTGCTAAGCAAAAAATAATAATAATTCTCCTGATATTCTTGAAATTGTCTGTTCTTGTCGCCAACCTTTCTCTTCACGGTAGGTTTAGAAAAATTAATGACTGCACCTGGGTGACAAGATCTATATCTTCTACATTAGGGATGGGAAAACTCGGTCCTTGAGGGCCACCCTGGGCCAGAGTCCTGCAGGTTTTTGATGTTTCCCTTCTGAGCGGAGAGATATATGATGTCATTCATTCATTTAATGTCCATAAAATCCAAATTATTGTGCGATCTTTATATTTTCATAGGTTGATGTGGGCATATGTATAAATGTGCTTGTGGATTTTCATATAGCATAACGGAATGTTAATGTATCCCGTGCAAATGATGATGTCCAGGCTGATCGGCGAACGCAATGGGAAGGGTTGGTGCTATGTCTTATTTTTATCCTATTTTTCATCAGCCACATCCTCAGCGGGATTTCTGTAAAATCGAATTACGTACTTATACTATTACTGTAACTATATTTCTTCCAATTAACTCAAAAAATCAAATTATTTTTCTTGATGTACCAAATACCAGCTGACCCAGGTTTGTCTTACCTCACAGCGGTCACAGAGTTGGCCGGTGACGCCTGGTTTACAGTGACACACTCCCGTCCTGTCATCACATGAGGATGTGCCACATTTATTGCACTCACACTCTGGGATAGACACAGGACGCACAGAATTGTGTTAGAGTTCACGTTACATCACAGGCATTGTAAAAAGTTTATTTTTGGAATTGCAATTCCTCAAAAGAGAAGCTACACTTCATTAAAAACCTTGTGTGACATATTTTTGTTGATAATATAAAACAATTTTGCTCAAGAGTCCTTAATCTATTAATGGGCCAACTTCAATTCACACCCCTATTCCAATGAAGTTGGGACATTGTACAAAACATAAATAAAATTGTTACAATGTTTTGCAAATCCTTTACAACCTATGCTTGATTGAATATACTACAAAGACAAGATATAATAATGTTCACGGGGAGGGAGGGATTTCATCATCTACGGTCCATAATTAAAAAAGATTCAAAGAATCCTGAGAAATCTTTGTACGTATCGCTACATCTACAAATGCAAATTGAAATTCTACCACCAAGCAAATCCCATATATCAACAACACACAGAAACGTCGCTGGCTTCTCTGGGCCCATGCTTATCTGTGAGGGACTGACGCAAAGTGGAAAATTGTGCTGTGGTCTGATGAGTCCACAGTAGAGGCTCACATTTTTTCGCGAATCCCGCTGGTACTGAATATTTTTTTTCTGTCATAAAAAAATTCCGAAAAAAAGAAGAAAAAAATTACTCCAAAAAACAGGGGGAAAAAAATTACTCCGAAAAACAGGGTCCCCCCCCCCCCCTATTATTTAAAAAAATATATTAAAAAATGATTCCAAAAAAAAATTATTCCGAAAAACAGAGCACCAACTTCTGTTTTTTTAGAGTATTTTTTAGTTATTTATTATTTGGGGGGGGAGTAACAAGATGGCTGCCCTGTGACTTCAACGGCTTGCACTGGCGTGTATGGGCTATCAGTTATCCAGTCATATATACATGTCAGTGGTCTGCAACAAGTCATTTGGAGGTCCAACAAAAAAGATATTTTTTTATGACAGAAAAAAGTATTCAGTAAAACAGAAAAAAACTATTCAGGAAAACAGAAAAAAAAAATACTTAAAAAAACAAAGCTCCTCCAAAAAAATTAGTCAGAAAAACAGGAGAGTTTTTTTGTTGTTTTTTTTCAAGTGAATGCAATACGCTTCCGTAGTCTAGCACTGGGACATAATGGGATTTTTGCTGTGGGAGTGGGATGGGCTGAGAGTGAAAATCCACTCCCGTGTCACCCTCTCATCCACATTTCAAATGGTTTCTGGAACTGATTAGCAACTGAAGTTGTACAGCAAGCAACAATTAGAAATTCCACTCCAAAGCTTTAACCATCAGTGTCCACTCAATTCCCAAATGCTTTATTGAGTGATGTTAACAAAATTAGAGTTTCCCAAAGAGTTCTACCTTCACTCAGGTCTATTATGTGGCCATCATGCATTTAAATCACCGTGTTAACATTCACAATGGCCTCCGAACCTCTGCAGTTCTTGGCACCGATGGCATCACCGTAGAAACCCGACGCACACCTCTCACAATTCGGCCCGGCAGTGTTTCCCCAGCAGTGCTGGCAATGGCCCGTCACATTGTGGCACCAATTAAAGATCAGGTTTGGGTCGGAGTTGTCATTGCAGTCACATCGCTTGCAGGAGCCACCAATTGTCATCGGCATGCCATAGTAACCCGGGGCACACCTGGATAGAGGAAAATGCAGTTATTACAATGAAGCAAAAAGTAAACTTTTGTGTTTTGTTTTGTTATTATTTGACTCTCTTACTATCCAAAAAGTTTTGAAAATTCACTTTGTTTGCTATTGAGTTTATACGTTTTTAATTATGAACATATAAATAAAGAAAAAAAATGCTAAAGCTGCTTTTGACAGACTGTGTGTGTGTGTGTGTGTGTGTGTGCGACATGAAAATGGAGACAGTAATCATACACTGCACTGTAATGCTACGTTCTCACCAAATCCGAAAAGGCAAAGTGGAATGCTTCATTCGCGTATAGTGTTTTTGGAACGATTGCTGCTCATTCGCGCTGTCGTGCGCACCGGAGCGGAGGAGGCGTGTCCCTTGGTGAACAAGGAAGTGGAGCACTTTAGCGAGTCAACAAAAAGTGGGCGCCGCCAACTACTTCCACTTCTTTCCTGGGACAAAACAGCCGTGGCACTATTTTCTCCTCTTTTGAGGCACTTTCGCTTTTTTTAGTGGCAATCTGGCGGCCAGCATTTATGCTAAAAATAGCTTTGGCATTAATAATAAGCACTGCTGCTCACTCGGTACAGTTCAAAAGCAAGTAAACAGACTTACCAGCACTTTCTTGATCATCATTCTGTCACTGCTGGCCGTGTTGTTGCGCTCTGGGTGACAATAGAGAGGACGCTGTGTGTGACGTGGCCCGTACTCGAAGCCGATTGGCTACCGCGAGGCGAAACGCGAAAAAAGTAAAATTTTTTGAACTTCGACAAATATGCGAATGTGCGGATTTTCGTCACGAGTGTGCGGATTTTCGCTGCTGCACACCGCGTCCCAGCGCGCGAAACGCGTCCTCCGCGTCACCCCACGCACTTTCGTTCCGTTGCGCGCGAACTCCATTGACTACAACACAAACGCGGCGCCGAATCGCCATCCCTCGCTTTCGGTGAGAACGCGGTATTAAGAATGTCACTGTAAAAGAGCAAATACTGGCAGCGGGGATGCCAGTATTTTATTGTTCTTTTACAATGCACCAACTGTAATTTCTTTAAACAGTATAGTACTGTATTTTGCATTACAGTATATTACTATAGGATAACAGTGAGTGATGTGGCAATCTTACAACACATCTATTGTTATTTATTTTAACAGTAGGCTATACAGTAATACTGTACACGTAGAACACGTATGAAAGGGAAGCTCTGGATCTGATTGAACATAGTAAAATGCATTATTGGAGGATTCAAATTAACTTTCATGTCTGCGGGAGTGAAATCATTCATTTCAGCGCAGAGAGATTTGTATTTTCAAGATGCATGTACAATCACTATTTTGAGTTTGTGTGAGCGAGTAAAAACAAAAGCATTAAGTTTTGTCTACAGTGTTATCTACGTAGCTTTAAGAACACTATGTTAAAAAATTAAAAAATAAATAAATAAATAAACAGGATGATTGCAGGGCAGTATAGTATGCGCTGAAAGTCAACGGGGTGTGAGACTACATCCATTGTCGATGTCAATTTCGCTATGCATAGTTGCTTGTTGACGTCCTTGGATGACACGTGTTGAATGCTGTGCCAACATACTGTAAGCCTACCCAGCACTCACCTCTCACAGACATGTCCAGCATAACCCTCTTTGCACTTGCACCGTTGAATGTCACCTTGCCTGTCACAATGGACTGCAAAACTGGCCAGAAAACACAGGCAAATTACATCAGATATTACACACTGCAAAGCAATTACAGTACTTTCAGGTTGAGTTTAAAGTACAGACAGGCATACTTATTTGAAGGGACGGACAGAGGGCAGGCACAGGGTTGGCAGCTATGGCGTCCAACCTGGCTTGGTACCAACATGTAGCCATCTTCGCACATCTCGCAGAAATCACCCATACTGTGATCGCTGCAATTCTGAAAGGGGACGAGTACCATGAGTTTGCCCTACTCAGATAGCAAATTAACATGATTGATATTGTCACAAGTAAAAACCATCTCAGCAACTAGCACTGCTCTGGACCTGGTTTGAGTTTATAAAGTCTACGAAATAAAACCAGGTCTATTGAGTCTGATAATTCCTTGCAGTCTAAAAACAAAAATAAAAATGTAGATTTCAGAATAAAACATAGTGCCTTTAAATTAACCCCACAAATTTTGCTTCCAATGAAAACATGTGTCAGTGCAGGTTGAGAAAATTATATGAACCGTAGGCTTTAATAGCTGGTTGAAGCTCCTTTGGCAGCAATAACATCACCAATTTGCTTACTGTAGTTGCACAATAGTTTGGATGAATTTTTGACCTCCTCTCAAAACTGCTTCAGTTCAGTAATATTTTTGGAATGTTTTGTATGAATTGCTGTATTGAGGTCCTGCCACAAAATCTCAATCGGGTTGAGGTTAGGGTTTTTGATAATTGTGGAAACCGCTTCTCTCTCACTACATGCAGGACCTGGGACAGCAAAAAGACAGCTTTCTTTCATTCTATAGCTGACACTTGCATTTTTCTTTTCATTGTAGTTTGCACTGTGCTCGAGCAGTCATTGTTACAGGATGGTCACTCCTAGGGAAAGTAGCAACAGTGCTCTACTTTAGTCGTCACTGTACAGCTTTTATAAACAGTGTAAATGTTTTGTTCCCTCAAAATACCACTACACCCCTGGCAACAGAGGTGAAAATGCCCAAAGTGTCAATGTTTTGTGTAGCCACGAGGGGTGTGAATTGCCTTAGTGCCTGACGATTCGATTCGTGTCACGATTCATGGGTCACGATTCGATTTGATACCGATTAATCCCGATATGAATTTATAAGTCGATTGTTGCAATTTTTTAGTAGAGTGTTTTTGGAATGATTGCCAATCATTCGCGCTTTCGAGTGCACCGGAGCGGAGGAGGCGTGTTCCTTGGTGAACAAGGAAGTGGAGCACTTTAGCGAGTCAACAAAAAGTGGGCGCCGCCAAATACTTTCACCTCTTTCCTGGGACTAAAGTGCCCGTGGCACTATTTTCTCCTCTTTTGAGGTACGTGATAGCATTTTCGCTTTTTTAGTGGCAATCGGGCGGCTGGCATTTGTGCTAAAAATAGCTTTGGCATTAATAATGAGCACTGCTGCTAACTCGGTACAGTCCAAAAGCAAGTAAACAGACTTACCAGCACTTTCTTGATCATCATTCTGTCATGGCTGGCCGTGTTGTTGTGCTCGGGGTGACAATAGAGAAGACGCTGTGCGTGACGTGGCCCGTACTCGAAGCCGATTGGCTACCGCGAGGCGAAACGCGGAAAAAGTTACATTTTTTTTTACTTTGACGAATATGCGAATGTGCGGATTTTCGTCACGAATGTGCGGATTTTCGCTGCTGTGCACCGCGTCCCAACGCGCGAAACGCGTCCTCCGCGCCGCCCCACGCACTTTCGTTCCGTTGCGCGCGAACTCCATTGACTACAATGCAAACGCGCCGCCGAATCGCCATCCCTCGCTTTTGGCGAGAACGCAGCATAAGATTTGTATGAAAATGTTTATTTATCTGAAACTTCAGTCTTACAACTGAGAGCCACTGTATTTAACAAACAGGTTGTAATCTGTTTCATGAATATAACATTCTTCCATGCTTAAGGTGTGAATCTTAACCCTAAGTAAGACGTTTAGTTGAATATTTTTCCATCAAAAATTGATGTTTAAATCGATTCGGCTGCCTATTGAATCGATTCGAGAATTGCGAGCTGTAATAATGTGATATATTGCCAAATCGATTTTTTTTTTAACACCCCTAGTAGCCACCATTATTCTCCAGCACTGCCTTAACTTTCTTGGAGTTCCCCAGAGCTTCATAGGTTTCCACTGGAATCCTCTTCCACTTCTGACATCAATGACAATGGAGGATATTCAAGACCTTATTCTCCTCCACCTTCCTTTTCAGGATGCCCCAGAGATGTTCAAAGGGGTTTAGGTCGGGATACATGCTGGGTCAGTCCGTCATCTTTACCATCAGCCTCTTTAGCAAGGCAGCGGTCATCGTGGAGGTGTGTTTATGGGTCATTAATATTATTGATATGATGTTGGAATACTGCCCTGCGTCCCAGTTTTCGGAGGGATCATGCCCTGTTATGTAAGCTGTGCATTGACTGCTTGTGTCAAAGTGTCATTTCCTCAGTGTTGTTTCATAAAAAGATATAATCAAATATCTGCAGAAATGTGAAATAAATAACTATATATCGATCAACATGTGCAAAGCCTGAATTGGGATTATTCCTGAGAACACCAAACTCAAAACTGTTAACTGTTTAGGACAGTGTTAAACTCCTCCAATATGTTACCTAGGCTGGCTAACTAAGTCATTCGACTTGCGGTTCACATACTTTTCTCTCTTGCACTGTGAATGTTTGCATGGTGTCCAATAACAACATGGGAACACATACCACTTGTGTGGTATTAGCATGAGGGGACTGCATTTTGCTGTTGATGTGAAATTTTTTGGACCAATTCATGCAGAAAAAAAAAAGATGCATGTTTCCTTTTAAAAAACGGTCTAATGTCATTACAAATATACTGTGTAGTCTACAAATGACTTTTATGATGCTCAACTTACAATGCAAATGCCCGTGATGTCCTCACAATGATGTGCATGTCCTTTGCAGTTACAAGGTAAGCATTTGTTTTGCTCACTCAGGAAAAATCCTTTAGCGCAAACCTGAGGAGTGAACAAGAATAAAGATCATTTTAAAAATCCATTAAAAGACAATGAACTATAGTGTATAATGATATTTAGTGGTGACATGGTAGGGGAAAAAAATAATAATTTGTGTTCCCTTGCAAAAAAACTGCAGATATATATGCAGAAACAACAATAGCAATATTAAATAATAAAACAGTCATTCATACATGTTTTTTCTTAGTAGAAGTAAGCCCTTGAGATATGCTGTTATTTTTAAGCAGATAGCACTTAAAACAATATGCAGAATACTCAATCAACAAGAGCATAGACAACACAGAAAAGAAGGGGAAAAAAACACAAGAACTACACAAAGCAACTATTGAACTACAGCAAAACAAGAACGAAAAGTAACTTAACTCTACTCGATAACATTTATTAGGGGAGGGCGAGTACCGATACGGCGTATAGTATCGGGCCAATACCGGCCTTATTTCAAGGTATTGAGTACTCGCTATAGTGGCCGAAACCAGTATTGGTTGAAATTTTGATCGGGACCTTTTCTGGGCACTGGATTTATCTGTTATTGGTTTAATTAATAGAAATGTTACCAAAAGTATTAGTGGTACTTGATATTGGTATCGGTGACTCCTCAAGCTTTCAGTACTCATACTGATATTGGTCTGGAAAAAAGTGGTATCAAACATTCATGTTGTTTAAAGAGCACTTTAAAAACAACCACTGCCGAACTGTAGATAAAAATGAAACCTTAACACAAGACAATTAAACAAAAAAAATGAAGGACAATGTCAAAATTATAAATAAAAATAAGCGAGACACTTAAATAAGGGCTAAAGCCTTTATGTTCTGTCAAACGTGTTATGTTCTTGTGGTGTTTTTAAGGCAGGTTTCAAATGGACAACAATTCCACCTAAAATGCGACCAACACAAAAGGCCCATCTGACAGACAGGGCAAGACCATTTCAATGTTTGAACGTAAACTGTACATGTAGATGAGCCACATCTAAACATGAAACCATCTAAAAAAAAAAAGATGGTTTCCATTCCTCTCCAAAAGACTGTCCAAAACAGTGATGAATCACATTTGGGACACAGTATCTGTTATTTACCATTTCTAAAGTCACCTAAAGTGTTTGGACCCGGTTCAGACCTTGGCTCTTTGACCGCAGTATGACGTGTCAAACAGCTGCAGCGCTTAGGCAGTAGAGAATGCATGGGAAGGGGGTTGAAGTGCTTATAGGAGATTTAGCAGATGGTCAGGAAGGGTCTGCTGTGCTCCAACATGATCTAAAGCCAGAGTTTGAGTTATATGGGAGCAAAAGCGCACATGAGCTCCCATAAAGACAGTCAATCCATCAGTATCTGGAGCATGATGAAATAACAATTGAAATACTGTACATTGTAAAAATAGTATTGTTCATGCCAGCAAGCTGAATTCTCGCAGTATTTGTAATGTGAAAAACTCCCAATCACAATTATCAATCTAGCTTGTGAGGATATTTATTGTTCATGTGGAAAATATTACTTTTCATGTTCATGACTAATTTAAATCAAGTCATTACCAAGCCTCAAATTTCGCTTACTGACAAATGTAAATTCAAAAACCTATGTTGTGCAGGAGGGGAGGGTGGTGGGTCATTTTAGGTGTGCAAATCTGCGGCTCTATATAGCATGGCTGAAAAAAATATTTATAGGTATACCGAACTACAAACCTGACAGAAAATGAGTTTGTTTGTTTTTTCTTTCCCAAGTGAGTTCCAGGACCACAAAAGGAAGTCTCTCACTTTGGTCTACTCTCATCTTTAGCTTTGCGTACAACTTTTTATTCTATATTCAAAGATTGGCAATTGAGTGAATTTTCTTGATTGAAAATGGGAGAAATAAGTAATTTTTTACGCGTAATTTTTATCTGAAAGCATCTTTCTCTAAATATTCTGATGCCTCTATTGTATTGAACAATACTGTCATGCTTCCTGTTGGACTTGACCTCGCGGAGGTCTTTGGGAATGTAGCTTAACTTCCTGCTGCTTTGTCTATGATGTTCTTCAGAAGTTAGCTTGTTGTGGCCACGTTTCACAGCCTTGTTTTCTTTAATTGTATGTCTTTGTTCAACATGGTGCACCTGTGCACATGCATACATGTTGTGCAAGAGGATGAATAAATATGAAGCGAAAAAGAGCGAAAGAATGCCATGGATTCCAGCACAATAAATATTTAATTCCTAACTTGACACCTGTACAACAATGTAAATGTAATGTTGGCTAAAAATATTTATGTAATATGTTGGAAAACATTATACATCATTCTTCAGGGGAAATTATATGAATTAAAACATTTAGGGCTTTATTTTCGTTGACGGGCGCACGTTGTCATCTCTGGGGTCACGGCAGGGTTAAGTTTGAGTTTATGACCTCTTATGTTGGGTTCACGACAGTGAGGTCAAGCGTCTGTTTTGAACTGATGTAACCATCATATAACCATCATCTAGTTTCAACAAGTGTTAGGCTATGTGATGTCAATCTTTAATCCTTTAGGCGATGTTAGACCTTTGTGATGTCGTTTTTTTTAGTCTTTTTTTTTTGTTTTTTTGCTACAACCAATCAGATCGATTCACTGTCTGTGCAGTCTGAGAAGTGTGTCTGTTTCACCGGATTATTACTTCCTGTCCCTCTGTGCAACTCTCTTTTGTTTCTCGTCTAGTCAGTTTTGTTCTACGCCTCTCGATGTGAATAAATAGTTAAAACCTTGTGTCTGCGCTTTGGGATTCAACCTCCAGTACACGACACACGTACGCTCAACATAAAAACGACCGCATCTCAATGTTTGTGCAAGTCTCGTATATCATGTTCGGGGTTGTTTCGTGTCTCTCCGGGTGTTCCGACGGCCACAGCTGACTCACTCACGCTCATTTGGCAATTTGGTCAAAGACAGTAAACTCAATTTTAGACTCAGTAAAAGCAGGTCTAAATATGTGATTTTGGTCATCTTCAGACGGATCGGTATGCTGCAGACGTTTATTTCATTTATAAATATGACAATAGTGTGAGACAATCCTTCTGAATCATTGGAAAAATCCATTGATTGAACAAATTATCATTACTCAATCTCATCCCTCGGAGCCCAGTGAGTCGATTTGCATTCGCAATGTGGAGAATGACGTGCGCTCCTACCGCCATGATTTTAATGCAAATGAGGGATACTGGTATGAATGGCCGGAAATCGCTACATTCGACTCCACAACGGCGAACAATGTCACAAATTCCCAGTGATGCCTAATTCTGCTTGTGCAAGTCTAGATGAATACCAAAAGAAAGTAAAGTCCACCCATGTGCACAGTTAGACTGTGATTTGCTCTAGGTTTGCACTGGGTACAAATATAGGGCCCCTAAGCATCAGAAGTGACCACACTCAGTAACTATTTGACATCAGAGTGTCCCTCCCACTGTTCTCCTTCTGTTGGATAACAAAGATGACATTCAACAAGTCACAGTCTTTCAATTGTTCAAACTTCTTTTAACTTCTTTTGGCTTTGGTATGTCCTGAAGCTGTCCGTGTGTGAGGCATAGCCAAAATAGTATTAAACACAAAAACATGTCTTGTTTCCACAAATGAGTGTTCCTTCGAGTCAACACCGTCGCTGATCTTTTGGAGCCATGCCCTATCTTTTGAAACTTGAAGTCTCTTCACCATGCAGTCAGCTTATAGTACAATCTCCAGAGTGTTGTTTTGTTTAAAAAATAAATAAATAAAAAAAATCTTGTAATGTGATTAAGCTTTGGTTTGGTTGTGTGTGTTAATATGAAATTGATGTTTATGTTTCTCTGTTTCCGAAGATATTTTTTCATCAAATCATTCTTTTGATTAAATGCCATTTTTACATTAATAACCATATGAAGCCGACTCCTGTCACCATTGCAGGGGTGCTTTAACTCGGAATTTATTCATATGAACGCCTCCGGAAGGTCCTTAAAATGAGGGGGGGGGGGGGGGGGGGGGGGATGTAAGGTCATGAGAATGTCATCCTAACTGCACACAGAGCGTTTGTGGGAGTGAGCCTTCCACTCAGAAAGAAGACTGAGACAAATGGACAGTGAAGAAATCCTCATCGGTCATGCTGTGAGGAATTTTTTTTTCCATGTTTGGTAACAAGCTACCGCTGAAAATCCTATTTAACGCAAGAATTTGAACATTAGATTCAATTACAAATTCATTCATTGTGAAGTTCTAATCACATTGATTTTCTATATACATTGGTACAAATATAATACAAAAAACAAGGTCTATAATCAGTACAGTATGTGTATCATGCAACAAAATACTTTTTTTAATCTTAAATTAAATACTATACAACAAAATTAAGTCATGAATTCATCCACATGATGTGACTCAAATATGAGAAGGATGTGAATGTGGATGAGCAAAGGAAGATTTTACCATTCATGGCTTTATTCTTGTAGTATTTGGAGTACAGTGCATATATTTTATGCGTCAGTTCCATGGAAGACTGTCAGTGAATACGCAATTTGAAATTCTGTGCATAAACATTATCAATAAAGATCATAAAAATAAATTTCTGTAAAATAGATTCCAATTGTACAATGGGCTTTGGAATGATAACAATACAGTGCAGAATTTTATGACAATATACCAATAGAAAAAAGTAAATACAGTATTTTGCTTTCCGTTAGTCAGGGTGGGGCAAAGGAACATGGCAATGGTGGACGCACTAACTAGAGAGTTTTTAGGCTCCTCTAATGACATGCTCATTCCAAATCTCAAAGTATAACCATAAGGGAATTTCCAAAACAAAGCAATACAACTCAAAATAGCACCATACTAATATTTACCAACATCCATCCTGCATAAACTGTGTACACACTGAATACAATTGCAGTGGTGTCAAAAGTCAATGTTGTCAAGCATGGTTAAGAAAACACATTACGTTACATGTCTTACTTTCAATGATGTCTCTTGATCTCTTCCAAACCTGACAGCAGAAGAAGTGCCAATCCCATAGAGAATGTAGAAAAGGCAGAGGTAGTGCATCGATTTAGTAGCCATATTCTGTTTTTACTTAGTGGACTTCCTTCTGTCTGTCGGTATAGTCAGACAGTGGGAGAGTCTCTGTGTAGCTCTGTGCTCCACTTTCCCACCCCTTCAATGTCTTGAATTGTCACTGCGACTAGTTCTAGCCCAGGCTGAGTAGAATAAACAAAGTTGTGTGAACTTCCTCCCTTTCTCTCCCTTGTTGCCAGCTCTGAATCTTCTCACTTGGTGAAACTTCCCTCCCCCACTGCCTGAGCCAGTGTGCCTAAATCACATACAGATGGAAAGGCAGGAAAAAATGAGAGACAGGGGAGAGCAAGAGAAGACAGATGGCAAGTTTGTCATTGCGTTATGATAGTGTGGCTGCAATACTATGTTATCTAAAAACACCTTTTCTCTCTACATGTTCTATACTTTGCCGTGATAATGTCTCAAATTCTTACTTTTTTGTAGTGTCCCCACTTTAAGATCATAAGTAAATAAATAAATAAATTTAAAAAACAAATATTATTATATGTTATTTAAATCTTGTCCTAAATGTGACAGCATTTCAGACAAGACAAAAAAAAAAAAAAAAAAAAAAAACACACTATACCAGCGGTCAAACATGGTAGTGAGAGGCAGCAGCTTTAGCAGGGAAGTCCAAACGTACACCTCCCCAACCGCTTCTTCCAACTCTTCCATTGGGATCCCAAGGCGTTCCCAGGCCAGCCGGGAGTTGTAGTCTCTCCAGCGTGTTCTTGGTCATTCTTGAAGCATCCTCCTGGTGGGACATGACCGGAACACCTCACCAGAGAGGCATCCAGAAGGCATCCTAACCAGATGCCCGAGCCACCTCATCTCAACGTGGAAGAGCAGCAGAGCAACGCTGAGTCCCTTCTGGATGACCGAGCTTCTCACACTATCGAAGGCCTTGTTCAAACTGGCAGCCCAAATCCGATTTTTAGCCCATCCAGATTGAAAGTGGATGGCTCTTGAGTAGTCTGAACAGTCACAAAGCACATGAAATCCGATTTTTGCGGGAAGTAGGGGTGAGCGATATATACACAATATTAGATCGTTAAGAACTTTAATTTGTTGACGATCTCATAAAGCTGACAGATCGGCAAGATCGTCTGTGGCACGTTCTATACAGTTCAACTTTATGCGGGCTCAAGCTTGGTTTATGCATCCGTGTGGTCTTTTGTTTTTTTTCCTCCCTCCACTTACTCACTCACACAAACACGCACAAGAACTTACATGGTCTCCCGGCACCTAAGGCAAGTGATGGTTCCACTCCTCCACCTGGAGCCTGAAGCATCCGTGAGGACCTCACGACTCCACAAAGCAAATGTCACGGTGGGGGTGTGGTGGATGGACCCAGAGGCGGAAGAAACCGGCAGGAAGAGTAATGACCGTAATGATAACTTTATTGACTAGCTGAAACGTGGATAGACTTGGCGTCACGAACGGGGTCAGAACTGGCGTGATGACCAGGGAAAGAACTGGCGTGACGAACGGGGGCAGAACTGGTGTGGCGTGATGCGGATACTTGGCGTGGCGTGATGCGGATACTTGGCGTGGCGTGATGCGGATACTTGGAAGACTTGGCGTGGCGTGGATGACTTGGAAGACTTGGCTTGGAAGACTTGGATACTAGTGATGTGCTTCTCGGGTCGAATCCCTGAAGCGTGTGCCGAGTAATGCAGATGAGTGGTTCATGAACGGCGTGTCAATGCGTGTGTTGATGACGTACGTGGTGACGTTTGAAGCCCCACGAAGCAGGTGTACCACGTGACTGATTCAGGAAATGATTCGCTAGGTTTGAGTGTAGTTCGAAATAAAAGCGGCAAAGAAACGCTATGGATTCCCCTTCACTTTTTGTGTTTTCGGGTCCCTTATTGCGCTACTTTTTTTGCTTTTGGCATTCGATTTGACGAGCCTCTTTTTGCGATGGAACCAGCAAGAAAGAGATTTTCCCTTGTTTAGGAGCACTTTGAGCAGATCTCACCTCAGAAGGTAATGCACTGCAATTACGGTACTATTTTAACAGATTCCAATAATAAAATAAAATAAAATGTGACAACACATAAAATTCACATTTTTCTGTTCACAGTTGAAAGTCCCCTTCAGTACTGGGAATCACAGAAATATACGCGTCCAATTCTATACAAACTTGCTATCTCATATCGATGCACCCCTGCTTCATCAGTACCATGTGAAAGAGTTTTTTTCCAAAGCAGGTGAAATTCTCTGCCAAAAAAAGAAACCGCCTGAGTCCAAAAACCTCGGAAAAAATAGTTTTGAAATAAAAATGAATAAGCACTTTATTTTACCTCCTTATTTCACATTTTCACTTGTTGCATAAGCACAAACATAGACAAAGTAACACAGAACAATTCATGTTAAAACACTCTTCAAATATATATTCTTTTGTATTTAGAGCATGATTTACACCCCACCATTTTATTGCATGCACCAAGCATGTTATACATTTTCTGTCCACATGATGGCGTAGTCGAGGAAATGAATCATCTTGAAGCCCCTACGTGTGTGTGAAGCATTTCACTGCAAGGCTTCACTGCTTTACGGGGCTTCATTTTGCCATCACTATTGGATACAACATACAAACATACAAACAAACTACAAACTACAAACTACAAACTACAAACTACAAACTAGACAAAAGCACTTCACCAACAAAAGGACACCCAACATGCAATGTATAATGCTCCCACACCCGCCTGAAACAAACACCACTCCCTTATACCAACACTAATGAGACAATAACCAGACACACCTGGGAAACACAGCAGGCAGAGGGCACTAATTAGGTCACACAAACGGGGAGGGGAGACACACACAGGTGGACAAGGTTAACAGTGACGAGATTAGGGGAGACAAAACTGGACAAAAGACAACACAAACACCCAAAACCAAACTAAAACCCAACCACCCAAAACCGAAACATGACAGCAAATGACGTTCGAACGAGAGGCCGAGGCCGCGAATGAGTCGGACGCTCGCGGGAGCTCCCGGCCACCTCGCACACTTACCCAACAGCCAATGGGTACGCAACTCTTCCCGGGGGCCGCGACACATCCACATTGCCCACACACACATCCTATGAGAATTTGTAAACTACGCGGAGTCGCGGACGAGCAAACGCTGTCGTAAACAGTGTTTTCTACTTTCCAATTCTGTGTTTTATTTACTTTGCTAACTCATCCCAAACTGTTTTTGTCGATAGTTTATTGAGGAAAAAACATGTTCGACTTCTATGGTGGCGTTACCTACGCTTTTCATAGTACACCGTTGGCACTCTTTACTGCCTCCTGTAGTCTGGGAGAATATCGACCACAGCTTCTATAATTGCAATTCAATTGAAACCTGTTCAGAAAGCTTAGTTGGCTTAAGATGTCTGGGTTTTTTTTGGGTTTTTTTTTTTTACAAAAATGTTCAGAAATGTGAAGATTAGTCTAAAAATATGTAAAAACAAAAAAAACAAAAAAAGAATTGTGATAAAATCGAGATAGTGAATTTATTTTTAAAGAATCGTGATATGACATTTTTACCATATCGCCCACCCCTAGCGGGAAGGATTGCAACCCAATGCTGGAGGTAGTTTCATATCCGATTTGGACAGGATGCGTCTCAGTCTGATAAGCTCGAAACACTCGGATTTGACTGTCCGAGACGTCACTCTACGCGTGCAAAAACCCAATGCGCCAGCGCTGTCAATATCCAATCGGTTCGCTTCACGGCTGGTTCCTCGCATGCTCGGCGGTCACACGCCTTGACGACTCCTCTCATGCTTGACCGGAAATCCAGTAAAAGTTTACGTTACATGTGCTGAATCCGGTCTCTCTACCCCATCAGTTCTTCACATGCACAGCCGGAAACAGCGAATTCGTGCCCGGCCGTAGCCGTAGACATATGGTTGTTAAAAATAAATAAATAAATAAATAAATAAATAAATAAAAACCACTTTATTTGCAAGGAAGGGGAAGTCCGGAACGGTAAACAGCCTCTCAATGACATCAAACACCACACGTGCTGGGCGCCACCTCCGTTCCACGTTGTTGCTACAGCAACCTGTCAGAAGGGTCAATAATGTGGCTCAGTCTGAACAGGACCAGTTCAGATTTGGACACTCGTTAAAAACAGTCTGGACAGTCAGCCCAAACAAATCCGATTAGATTCAGATATGCCTGCAGTCTGAACACAGCCTAAGGAACAGCCTACCCTACACCCTGTGGAGGAAACTCACTTTCACATGTTTGTATCCAGGATCTTTTTTTTCCGGTCATGACGTGCAGGTCGTGAGCATTCTCGCCAAATTTAGGTTGTGAAAAAATAGGGGGTGGGGGGGGGTGTTATCGGCGTATTGGCCCAAGCTTTCTTTGGCTGGGGGTTTAGGAGGGTGGTTTGTTTGACAGACATCTATTCTTTACTATTCGCTGTTCGTCTCGCCGTGGGAAGGTAGTGCGCATGGCAGCCGGCGACATGAGCCAATTAATATTTATCGACTAGGACGACCGGCCAATGGCCGAAAAATGGAATGGGCATTTGGGAAACTCATGAAATTCCCAATGTCCAGTCCAAGTGTCAGGTCTCTGGTCGTCTCTTTCATTATCTACTGTATCTCTGTTATGTATGAACCAATATAGCGCTGCATGCTGCAGTTCCTTCTTGGGCTGCAGCTATCTAATATTTTTGTATTCAGATATCCTACGTAAAATTCTACTGAAAAATCAAGTATTCAGAATCGGATTGAAATAAAAAAATATATTTTTGCTTACCGATAGATCAATTATCAATACAGAAGACAATAAAAAATATATTTCCATTTAATGATTAACCAACTAGTTTTTCTTTTTAAAAAAAAAAAAAAACTGTAGCAGCACATTATTTTCTTCTCTAGGAACATTTGTGAGATTTTAAACAGATTTTGGAATGACCTTCCGTTACATATTAGGCATATAGGCATATTAGACTTTGAAAAACCCGTCTTAAAACACATCTTTATTCTTTGGCTTTTGACTCAGCATAAGACTCATTATTTCAATGTTTTATTGTGCCTACTGTATTTTGTGTAATTAATATATTTATATTTATTTGATTTATTTACTTATCTACTTCTTGTGTTGATGTATTAATTTAATTGTACTTATTTACTTGTGATATTTATTGATTTTTTTTGTTTTTTGTTTTTGTGTGCATGTTATTTAGTTTTATTTGACTTTATACCATGGCTGATTTTTAGTTTATATACAGCACTTTGTATGCAGCAATGGTTGTTTTGAAGTGCTTTATGAATAACATTGACTTAAGTAGTTGTTGGTATAAAGCCCAATTCACACTGGCTGCAAAACGAATGCGGTGCTTTCTCCGTACGGCAGCCGTGCAAGGATAGAACGCATTCAAGTCTAGGTGTCAATTCACACCAGCTTCGGTGCAGTGGGTCTGTGGTGCGGAACAACTGCAGCGATGCGGAAGGTTTCCGCAAGTGTTCTATTTCTTCCGGACAGATGCGGATTTTCATGAAGCTGAAGAAATTACACGAGCCGGACAGGAAATCGGGCGTCTCGCATCAAGGTAAATCCGGTATATTTGAAAATAAAACCGTTTGCGAATTCGCTTTTTGGGGGAGGGAAGCTAGCTAGCTACATAGCATGACATCAGTCGGACATTTAAAGGCCCAGTCTGCCGGTTTCACTCAGGAAAATGCACTTTTTAAATACAGGATTTAAACAATCAAACTACTTCTCAATTTACATATCTGGGCTTCTCTTAACGTGTGGTGGTGATTTTGTCCTAAACCCCACCCCTCCAGCCTGTATTTTGCCATTTTGTGTTTGTTTTGTAAACAGCCGACGTATCTGTGGAAAGACAGTGTTTACTCACTCATTCACACATGTAAGCTTCTGTGAGTCAGTGACTGGAAAAAAAATAATCCGTGCGTGCTTTCAAATTGCCGGGGGAGTGACGTCACACAGCCGACACATTCGCCCGGCCCCGTTTGCGACACGCCACCCCCCGCTCTGCGATTGGCTGGAGGGGTGTAAACACTGTCTTTCCACAGAAATGTCCCGCTGTTTACAAAACAAACACAAAATGGCACAGGCTGGGGGGGTAGGGGATTAGGACAAAATCACCCTCACATGTTAAGAAAAGCCCAGATCTGTAAATTGAGAAGTAGTTTGTTTGTTTAAATCCTGTATTTAAAAAGTGAGTGAAACTGGCAGACTGGGCCTTTAAGACAAAAAATGAGCTCAGAATAAATTAAACACGACAAAATGACACTATTTAAACACAAAATATACTTACCCATGGAGAACAGCCATGGTAGAAGTCCCAGAAACAATGTCCAAAAAGCATAATGATGTGACAACAGGCAAGCGTGGCTATTGTTTACAAATAGGACTCTATATACACAGTTGTTATTGGGTGAACTAAACTCTCCATCGTGAACCCCAACTGATCTTGTGGTCTGTCCAGAGAAGATTTCCGGACACGCAACGCACGCGGTGTGAACTGCAGTCCTTGCGGCGTCCGTGCGGCTGCCGTACGGAAAACGCACCGCGTCCGTTCCGCAGCCATGTGAATTGGGCTTAAGAACCACAGTTGCGATTTTGCAGACTACAACAGAAAATTTAAGTAAGTCCGGTTTGTTATAGTGATCACTTGGAAAACATGTATAGTCATTTGCGTCGATGCTAAACGCTGGCACCATTTAAGACAAGATCAACGTAATTAAGTATTTTTTTAAGCGCTCTTAATTGCCGATTGAACATTGATTTCAGAACAAAGCAGAGTTGTTGACGTTGGTCGAAACATTTATGATAGCAATATGAACGGCCAACACACATTCTGCAAGACGAGCCAAGTCATCTATTACACCGCGACATGCTTCCAGGAACAACTTCAAAATAAAAGCATTCCCATAAGGCATTGCGTGCCACATATTATTTGGTAAGGTAAGATTTATTTTGAAGTTGGCCTTTTCACCGCATTAGCGGCGTCTTGCCAGACTATGTGTCAAACATTCCCCACAATGTAAACTGTTTGCTTTGCTGTAAAATCGGGAGATTAACGAGAGAAATGAGAAATGAGCTATGCGGGAGATACGGTTGGTATTCGGGAGTCTCCCACCTGAAGCAGGATTGTTGGCAAGTATGTAGGTGAGAGTAGAAACATAGATCAACCAGTAAATTGAAAGATTTGCCAGGCGGCTCATAATCCTCTTCATCATGTCAGACTGATACAGAGTCCTGTCAATGCTGAACTGGTCCATGTGTCGATCTCCCACTCTATCCTCCCCTTACTCCGACTCGTGAACAAGAGCCCAAGATACTTGAATTCCTCCACTTGGAATATTATCACAATACCACATCATCTGTAAAAAGCAGAGATACAGTACTAAGTCCACAAAACAGGAACCCCTCAACGCTTCGGTGCACCCAGAAATTCTGTCCATAAAGGTTTTGAACAGAATTAATGACAAAGGTCAGCCTTGGTTGAGTCCAACCCTCACAGAAAACAAATTTGACTTACTGGATGTGATCCAAACTCTGACACATGGACCTAGCAGCCTGTACCGGGGTTTCGGTACCCCATACTCCCAAAGCACCCCCTCACAGAACTCCCTGAGGAGATGGGTAAATGGATTCTCCAAGTCCATGAAGCACACGTAGACTGGTTGGGTGAACTCCCATTCACCTCCCAAGGGTGTAGCGCAGGTCCGCTGTTCCACAGCCAGGACAAAAACACAATGATCCTCCTGATTTTGAGTTTTGACTTCCCGATGTACTCTCCTCTCCAGCACCCCTGAATAGTTAATTTGTTGGTGCATATGCTCCGGTCCCCCTTCTTAATATGGAGGACAGCACCCCGGTCTGCCAGCCAGAGGCACTGTCCCGGATGTCCACATGATGTGAAAGTGGCGTGTCGACCAGGACAGACCCACAACATCCAGAGCCTTTCAGAGACAGGCTTCTCCAAACGGTAGCTCGCCAACTACCGGTCACTTGCAGTGTAGTTTGAGTAGCTCGCGGACAGATTTTGAATCTGAAAGTTTCCATTGGTAAATGACGTCGTCGTTTATTCAGACATGTCAAGGAAGACCGAAACATACTCAACGTAACACGCCGCCTATGCTAAGGCCAACTTCAAAATAAAGCATTCCAAATAATAAATTGACGGCAATGCAAATAGCCTTAGTAGACTTTTACTTTTAAGTTGGCCTGCATTGTGGCGTGATGGTTAAATTAGCTTCCTTTTTCATTGTTTCGGATTTCTTTATCGTAGTTTTTATTGACATTACGTAGTTGCTACCAACATCAACACTACGCTATCCTGAAACCATATTCAATCGCTAATTTAGGACGCTAAGAAACCGCTTGTTAATTAAGGTATTCTGTTAGCATTAACAACGAATGAGTTTGACAGCTGATACCGGGCTTGCTTTCTTCACTTCTTTTTCAATATTCTTGACCAAGGCTACTTTGTAATTCACTCTCCATGTTTAAATGAAGGGAATGTGCCTTAAATTGCACGTTGAGGTCTTTTCATCCATCCATCCATTTTCTTGACCGCTTATTCCTCACAAGGGTCGCGGGGGGTGCTGGCGCCTATCTCAGCTGGCTCTGGGCAGTAGGCGGGGGACACCCTGGACTGGTTGCCAACCAATCGCAGGGCACACAGAGACGAACAAGAGGTCTTTTCAATATTATATAAAATAAATAAAGGATAAATAGAACATTGGCTTGATTTATTTTACAAAACAGCTTTGCCCATTATAAAAAAAACAAAAAACATTCATGGCTGTCATCAAATTAGTCCAAATCCAGTGACAGCCAATCGGTGTCATCTTCAGCGTTTGATTGTCCACTCCCCAATAGCACAAGCACAAGAAGACCAATGCATAAAAATTGTTCTAATCAGCATACAGAAAAAACAGGCACATGGGGCCATCTACTGGAAAGAGCACCAAATTGATTGCAAAATTTGCAAAAACACGTTGTGTGCATGGGCGGCACGGTAGTCGAGTGGTTAGCACGTCCGCCTCCCAGTTCTGAG
The DNA here is from genome assembly GCF_051991245.1 of Festucalex cinctus. Classification (NCBI taxonomy): domain Eukaryota; kingdom Metazoa; phylum Chordata; class Actinopteri; order Syngnathiformes; family Syngnathidae; genus Festucalex; species Festucalex cinctus. The sequence goes on from NC_135431.1 coordinate 18,762,438, forward strand.
GTCTCCGGTTCGAGTCCAGGCTTGGACCTTCCTGGGTAGAGTTTGCATGTTCTCCCTGTGCCCGAGTGGGTCTTCTCCGGGTACTCCGGTCTCCTCCCACATTCCAAAGACATGCATGGCAGGTTAATTGGGCGCTCCGAATTGTCCCTAGGTGTGCGTGTGAGTGTGGATGGTTGTTCGTCTCTGTGTGCCCTGTGATTGGTTGGCAACCAGTCCAGGGTGTCCCCCGCCTACTGCCCAGAGCCAGCTGAGATAGGCGCCAGCACCCCCCACGACCCTTGCATTGCCATTAATTTATAACATAACTTTCTATGCAGTTTAAAATATAAACGTGAACATTTTCTAAATTATATATATAGTCAAACAAATCACTCATGTGACTTTCTGTTGCAACATCTGAGCAACTAGACCTCCTCCTCTTTTTTTCTTTCCTGTGCTGAGGACAATTTTGGTCATAATGACATTTTTCACACATAACCAAACAAGCAGTATACCAACTGTCGAGCGGAGGGACTATTTAAAGTTAAAGTACCACTGATTGTTTGCTAAATTGTTATCATCATTTGTAATAATATTAATTGTGAATATTGAATATCATTGTATAATGTGAATCTCCACACAATTTTTGGCGCCCCCTATAGTTCATGGAGCCCTAAGCATCTGCTTATGTCACCTTATCATTAGGCATATGGTGAGTCTGCCCTGCAGACATGGCTTGGTACTGATGCACCTGTTCTCATCTCTTTCCACTTTTTTATTTTTTACGAGGGGGTTAAGATGGTAGGTGGTACTGCATCACTGATTGAGGAAACATTTAACTCAGATTAGGTTTCTTTTCACGTTTATACATCATTTGAATAACATTTCTTTGTTTTTTGCAGCTCGTCGATTCTCTGTCTCACAGTTCAGAGACCACACCAGTCTTCCTTCTCAATTAGCAGCAAATTTTCAGAATTATTAGCAATAATACAAACCACCAACGTTCTCTCTAATTATCCATGTGTTCCGTTATGTGCTAGGTAGCTTGTCATAATTTGGGGGTACTTCCCGCTCCAAAAATTGCAGGGGAAGTAGTGAGTAAACCAAATTTATTAAAAGTTATGCAAAGGAGAGAAGGATGCAAAATATAAGCATATCCTAACCCTAAATTCTTGAGAAGGGTACTCCTTTTGATCCAACAGCTACGACATTGACAGTATGCATGTTTCTGGAGTAAACCATGTAGCCACCCACAGTTTACAGCAGGGGTGTCCAAACTATGGCCCGGGGGCCATTTGCGGCCCGCCGTCCATTTTTCAGTGGCCCGCGACATATGCTAAAAATGGCATTAACTCAGTTCAAATAAAT
>NC_135431.1:18768784-18806284 GCF_051991245.1 Festucalex cinctus
CCAAATGGCATAACAAGGTATTCAAAGTGCCCTAACGGGGTCTTAAAGGCTGTCTTCCAGTCATCCCCCTCACGGATACGAACCAGTTGATAGGCGCTACGAAGATCGAGTTTAGAGAAGATCTTGGCCTTCTGTAGAGGCGCGAAAGCAGAGTCAAGCAGGGGTAGCAGGTACTTATTAACAGTGAAATGGTTAAGCCCCCTATAATCAATACATGGGCGAAGCGACTTATCCTTATCTACGAAGAAAAACCCCGCACCCATCGGAGAGGAAGAAGGCCGGATCAGTCCGGCAGCAAGGGACTCCGAAATATACTCCCGAAGAGCTACTTGCTCCGACTGTGTAACAGGAAAGAGACGTGAGCTAGGAAGGGGAGTGTTCGGGACTAAAGCAATCGCGCAGTGGCAAGGATTTGGCTCTCTTTACTAAAAACCTTTCGGAGATCATGGTACTCCTGGGGAACGTTTTCCAGGCAAATTTCCTCCTCTTCCTCCTGATGAGCAGGATGTGGAAGGAGGCCCCCCTCAGCAGAGCGTAGACATTGTCCATAACAAAACCCACTCCAATTTTCTACAACGGGCACCGTCCAGTTAATGTCTGGTTTATGGATTTTAAGCCAAGGCAACCCCAAAATGAGTGGTGCTGAGCTAGAGGGCATAACCAAGAGACCTAGGGTCTCCACGTGATCTCCCAGGAGGCGAAGAGTAAGCGGGTCAGTCGAGTGAGTAACAACCCCCAGGAGGCGTGCGTCTAGACTGTACACCCGCCATTCTTTGGGTAACGGTATAGGCTCATAGCCTAAAGCTTTGAGCACTCCGGGGTCGACAAAGTTGTCGTCCGCCCCAGAGTCGACCAAAGCCACCACCCCGTTCCGCGCGGTTACCCAAGAAACCTCCCCCGCTAATTCAAGCCTTTTAAATTCAGGCTGGTCAGCCTGGACCTCAGGCATAACCGACTCACAGTACTCGCGCGGCTCCTTGGGGTTGGAGGCAGGGCTGGGCAGAGTCTCATTGGCCTGGCGATGGACCATTCTGGTCCTAGGCGTGACACGGCGTGGAGTCAGCAACGGACAGGTGGCCACCCGGTGGTTGGGCTGCCCACAGTAGAGACACGCACTGGTCCTGAGGTGGCGTGTATGTTCCTCCGGCGTAAGGCGACCTCCGTCCCTCTGTCTGGGTTCCTCCCCTCAGTATCCCGGAGCCGGAACGAGAGACCCAGGCGGCTCTGACGCGGCTGGGCGCGTAAAGAGTTCGGCTTCTCGCTCTCGTCGCCTCTCACGGAGGCGATTGTCTAAACAGACGGCAAGCGTTCCTCCAAACTGTTCGTGTCATCCCGAAGAGACAGTTCATCCTTCACTTTTGAACTGAGTCCTCGGAGGAAAAAACAAAGATGGCTCGTTAAAGCCAATCTCTACTGCTAGCGTACGAAACAAAATGGAATAATCGGCCACGGTGCCGTTCCCTTGCGCACAGTCCACGAGCCGACTCCCTGCCTCACGCCCCCGAACAGGGTGGTCAAAAATGCGTCGGAACTCGGAAACAAAATCCGTACAGGATGACCGGAGATCCAACCGGGACTTGCTAATTGCCATTGCCCAAGAAGCAGCCTGACCAGTCAGGAGACTCATCATAAATGCCACCTTAGCACTATCGCTGGGATAGGTCTGAGGTTGCTGGTCAAAAATTAATCGAGCAGTGGTGTAAAAAAGGGCCACACTCAGCGGGCTCACCACTGTAGCGTGCAGGGAGTGAGAGGACCGGCTCCCTGAATGAGACGGACGGGACCGGAGGTACGCTAGCCGCAAACGCATCTGGCTCGGCAACGCGCCCTACCGGCGTCCGCTCCATCCGGGCCGTTAACTCCTCCAGCCAACTAACCAACAAGGAGACAACCGCCTGAAGTTCAGAGATACTTGTCTCCTGTTGGCTCACCCGACTAGCCAGGGCGTGTCGGAACTTTTTGTGTTTTGCGAGGTCCATGGTGGTCGGAGTATTATGTTAGGGGTTCCGGATACGGATCCCACAAAGAGACAATTTAACAAATTTATTATACAAGTACTAGAACAAAAAGCGCTGCATGGAGAAAGCCAGGAGAAAAACAGCTAACAAAAGACGCTCGCAAAAGCTGCAAGAAGAGGTGATAAAAATATACCTGAGGGCTACAAAACCGCACAACGCCAATAAACAAAACCAAAACACACTGTAAAAAGCGGATAACTAAAGGCGACGTAGAAAAACACGTGGATATCAAACACTCAGGCGTCAAGCTGAGGAAACAAAACTATGGAGCAGAAAAGGCTCAACACGTGGATAACAAACACTCAAGCTAAAAGCTGAGGAAGCAACAAAAAACTATTAATCAAAAGGTCTCACGAAACTAACTAGAAACAAGAGACGAGGCTAGAGATCAAACAAATTCACACGAGGTCAGAATAAAGCTCCTGGCAAAGGCGTAGCAAGGTCAATACTCCGACGAGGAATGTCAGCAGTCACAGTCCTGAAGAAGGCTTGATTGAGGATGGGAAACAGGTGCGGCGTAGGAGGACACGCCCCATCCCTCAATCAGAGGCTAATAGAAAAACAAAAACACACAGCCTGAAAGCACAATCACAACACACGACAGTTGCGCTGTCACATTATCCGATAAATTTGCTCCGTGTCGTGGATGGGGCGTGTAGTCACACTACACGTCTGAATGCGACAAGACACCAGCCGATCTGTGTTGTCATGCCAAGAGAGACGCGTCTGCGCTGTTTGTCGGGGAGATGGGACAAGACAAAAAAAAAAAAAAAAAAGAGGCACGGACAGGGAGTGTTTGCGTGAATGGAGCACGCATGAGACAAGTGTGATGTGAGCGCATTGCTTGCGCTCGCTGCTCCTCAATAGTGTTTAAAATATGATTTAGTAGCCAACACTGTATTTTAATTTTAGGTCTACATGCGCAGGGGAAATATAGCCGATTTTGTTAATTAATTGGCGGCATGACATCTTGTTTTATTCTATTATCATTTTATCAAACACTGAAATATTATATTATTTGAGTATTTTTTACTGCTTAATTTATTCATATTTTACTTGTTTTAGCATGGTGCATTGGATAGTACGCCACTCACCCCGAGGGGGGAAAAAAAAAAAAACTTTCAAGTGAGAGCGGGTAACAAGGCAGCCAGGCCTGGCCCGACATTATGAAAATGTGATCGATCTTCACTAAATATGTGCCCATCCCCCAACTCTCTGAAATTATTAGAACAACAGTCAAAATATATATATATATATATATATATATATATATATATATATATATATTGGTCCTCTATTCACGTCGCCGTTGCCTGACGATGGGTTGCATGCAGGCGTGCGCGCTCCATGCAGCCGCAGCGCTGTATGCGGGCGCTTTTTTTTTTTTTTTCTCCGAGTTGCACCTGTCTGCATGGCCCCATCCCATGAGATATCCAGGGGATACATTAATTAATTAATTAAAAGAGCTATTAAAGTGCTGTTCAGTGTGTGATTGACGTTTCGCTCCCTCTCGCTATTGGTCAGTCAATGGCCAATCAATGCTGTGGAACCAAACGTACGACGACGTAGGTATGTCACATAATGCGTCAAGACTAGCAAAAATTCTAACATGCTAGACTTTCGTCGTGATGGTCGTGAACCGTCCCGGACAACAGGCGTTGAACGTGTCACACTACACGGGCGACGATACGTCAAGACAACCCAAAATCGTTTACAACATGCCCCGTTTGTCAGCGACACGTCGGTCGGGCTGAAATCGGGCTGTTTTCGTGTAGTCTGACCAAGGCATTAATTGAACTTATGAAATGCCGAGGCTCATACATGATCGCAAGTAATGAAGCTTTGTAAACAGTGATTCTAAAAATTCGATGGGGCTCTTGCTGACACGGCAAGGAGAGGTAGGACTCAGACGCAGGGAGAATGTAGGCCACAAAGGCAGCAGTTTTATTTTCTGTTAACAGCAATCTCCTCTCAAGCTGAGAGGAGAAGGGGAACTCAAAAAATGGAGAACTAAAAACACTCCGCTGGGGAGGAAAAAACAGGCACAAGGTACAGGGGACAACTAAAGGCGCTCTGCTGGGGAGGTGAACAGGCTCAGGGCACAGGGGAAAACTAAGGACGTTCCGCTGGGGAGGAAAAGGCAAGGTAACAGGACTCGAGGACTCGAGGACTCGAGGACGCTTCCATGCACTGACGTGACACTTCAGCAAACTGAGGGAGAAGGCTGATGGCTTTTATTGCAGGGGATAATTGGTGGCAGGTGGCGACAATCATGGGCGGGGACCGGTAATGAGCGGGCAGCAGGAAGGGCAAGTGACCTGGGGTGAGAAGGGAGTTAGTGACTTTCAAAATAAACAGGAAATATGAGTATAAAATAAAAGCATGATCCGTCACCCTGGTGGCGGCGTGACACTTGCAGTGTGTCAAATGCCTCGAAGCAGTGCTTCATTTTAGGGCAATGAAAGGCAATTGTCTCGAAAGTGGTTCATTGCTTCGGAAAGCCTCGGTTTATTCATCCCTAAGTGCAACACAAGATACAAAATAACGCTTGGAGTAAACTTACTAATAGAAAACTAAACATGCAGGACGGGTAGGCACAGGAAAACAAGGTGTGACGATGACAAAGATTTGACAAGGACTGAACGAAAGCAAGGAACTAAATACACATAGTAACGAGACAACAAGAGACACCTGGATAGGACATAAGTGGCTTGGGGAGCTGATTGGATAACACAAGGGAACGGGAAATCGAGCACAGGAGGACATGATAAAACTTGACGAGACATTGACAGAAAAGGGCACAAGGAAAACATGATAAAAAAAACAAAAAAACAAAACCCAGATCCTAACACCCATAGTGTTGTTCAAATATTGCGCACAAGTAATACACATTTAAAAAAAAAATAAAAAAACAACCCTAAAACTAATACTGAAACTAAACTAAAACTAATCATTTATAAAATAACTAAAACTAATAAAAACTAACAGAACCATCCTGAAAACTAATTGAAACAAACTAAATTTAAAAAACAAAACTCAAAATAAAATAAAAACTAAAATGAAAAATTACAAAACTATAATAACCCTACTGCCATATTACAAATACATTGGTTTATATACTGTAGCATTTTTCTAAATATGCAATTGCACAAATAAATTATTGTACAATTTTTAAGACTAGACACAATTTCTCTTCATAACATTATGTGGCCCTTGCGTCCCTCTGATTTTCTGTATGTGGCCCTCAATTGAAAAAGTTTGGACACCTCTGTTTTACAGTGAGAATTAATAAAAATAGACCTTGGACTTGTTTTTGAATTTTTTCCTTTAAATGAAACACAACATATAGAATGTATTAACAGACATTAACTTAATACAGAATGTTTTTTGACTACAGGTACTGGTTTGTACTATGTTATAAAAACATACATTAACATACACATCAAAAAGAAATGCGCTTGAATCTACAACGTAATAATAATAATGCATGTAAAAGTCTGTGTATCAGTGAAGTGCAGACGCATCGTATAAAACATTAACAAAATTAATTGACTTCAGCACTGTCTGTGTCTGCGTTGTTGCATCTTGTCTTAAAAATACTTCAAAATCGAAAAACAATCTTATGTCCATGATTAAGAAAGGAATTTTTCCGATTTTCTCCGTAGTACCTGAAGGCGACACTGCTTCAACTTCAGAGGAAGTGACACTCAGGTGCAGCAGTGTCAGGTGATTGTCACTATCAACTGTGGACTATGCACGTCAAGTAATCGTGCTGCGCTTCGATACATTTTTTTTTTTTAATAGCTTCGGAATATTCCATCGGCATATGGAGGACAATGTAAGAGACCCTGATTGGAAGATGTCAAAATGAATTGATGTGACTGACCGGGAGTATGGATATCAGAACGAGGTTTTCAGCGTGTTGGGAGAGCTTTTTGACTTGTTTTAAGAAATCAAACCCAAATGGAATTCAGAAAGATAACCAGAAAGAACCCGACGTCGTCTTTAACCCAAGCGCTGTCACCGCAATTAAGCCAAGACAAGCCAAGCCAGTTTTGCGAATCCAAGAAGACAATAAGGAAGATAATATTGAGAACCATTTTGTCGCACTTTACGATTACTCTGCTCGCACTGAGCAGGACTTAAGCTTCAACGCAGGTGACATTTTGGAAGTTTTGGATAAAAGAGCCGACGACTGGTGGTTTGCTAAAGCCATCACTGGAATTTCGACGTCCAAGCAGGGATATATCCCTTCAAATTACGTGGCGCCAGTACAGAGTATCAACGCAGAACCGTGAGTAATGGTGGTGCCACCCAGTTGTCATGTTCTCCATTTCCTGATCGTAATTGGCAGTTAGTGTTAGATTTTTTGTTTTATTTCATGTTTTTGGCGTTAATGTGTTACACCGTAAAAATGGGGACTAATGGTTATTGGGGGGAAAAACGACTAGGTAAGTAAATTCTACGAAAAAAAAAATCAAGTAAAAATTTATCCCTATTTTATTTTATTTTTTTTTAGTGTGCAGTGTGCGCTTACCCGCTTGTTCAAGTTTCACAAATACTCAAAATACGTTTACAATATTGAGCTTTGTATAAAGTGATCTTATCAGACTAGTTGATAATTGTCAGAAGTTAATATTTTACTTTACAGGATTGTCCACACCGACCTACACTTATCGCGATATGTATTTATTACGGTGTCCCTTCGTGGGCATATTATTTTAAGAGAAAGATGTCAGTCAACGAGATACTGGAAGATGTTCTCTGTTTTACTTGACGATACAGTATACAGGTTTATCCTGTTTGTTTACATGTTAACATAGTTTGATCATGTCATTTTTCTTCACCTCCAGTCAAACAATAAAAAGACTGAAAGTAAAAACAAGATCTGTAAGAACACGTGTACTTTAAATCAGTTTACCACACAACTCACAATTCTCACAGAACTGTTACACTGGTCCTTACTTTAGGGCAGCAATTAACAATTATTTTAATAATCTTGATTATTTTGTCGCTAAATCCCTGAATCAGAAATAAAAAGTTACAAATAAACCGTTTAGAAAATAAACACACAAACTGATTATGATTCAGTTGCTGGTTTGCTCTGTGACATTTCAGAAAATGGGCAAAAATGTTGATCATTGTTTTCCAAAATAAAAGCAGATGTGCAAATGTCTTATTTTGATTCAATGCAAAGATAATCACTCTGATATTAAGAGTATTAACTGTTGAGAAGCTTAAATTTTGAGGATTTGGAACATTGTAACTTAACCAAGCTTTCAAATTAATGAATGATTAATTGGACAATCAGTTAGTTGTCAATTAATTGTTGCACCAGTACTTATTACTTGAAGTAGTTATTGTCCGTGTGGCGTGCAAAGATAAGGTTGAATTGAATAAACTCATCTCAAGATGTCTCACTTAGTTTTCCACCTCTTTTAAATCAATCAACTGTTAATTGAATTAGGCCTGTCAAAATTAATTGATTAATCGACGAGTAGTCGATTACCAAATTAATCGACAACTACTTTAATATTAAAGTAAACGGGAGCATTTTTTTATTTTTTTTAAATTGTCCAATCCTCTGATTTCAGCATATCAACAATAATTGTTGGCTGTAGTCTTTCATGAAATAAGACTATTATTTTCTGTGTTTAATCAAAATAAGACATTTGCAAACATCTGTCTTTACTTTGACCGAACCGGTAACATACTAAAACATCAATCCCCATTTCTTTAATCACTATAATACGAATATGAAGTATGAAACACCAACTACTGGTTAATAAACAGTAAAATGCTTTTGTAATACACTTGAATGCAAAATTAAAATTTATCCAATTAGTCGATTAATCGTTTAAATAATTCATAGATTAATCGATTCGAAAAGTAATCGATAGTGACAGTGACTAAGTAATAGTAATAGTGACTAATTTGAATGCAGTTAATTTGTGTGCATTTTTTTTTCTTTTTTTTTCTTTTTAAAGTACGATATTGCTACACTTGCTGTAGTGTGGTCTCATGCCGACCGAGAATTTGGCAAACCTGTTGATTGGGGAAATATAATCAGGAATTTGGGGCGCCTTAGAAAAAAAATACTATATCACTTTGGGCCCCACCACTTAATGCAACAAATTTCAAACATTTTCCAGGGCGCTTGTCAGCCATGGGCCATCAGTTTTTTCACGCTTACGGTGACCCTGCAGACAACCACAACTACAGTAGTCATAAATATGATGAATTACTCAGTGGTGCGCAGAATAGAATTTTAGTGAATGTGAGATTTTGGCTCGATAAACATGAGCCTTTCCATTCGAGACAAAAAGCACCAGTTTTTCCAAGCCAAATCCAGAAAGGTAAGTAAGTAAGAAGGTTATTGAAAGTACAATGGTACAGTATACGCTAATAGATTCCAATAAATGCATCTTAGTTTTCCTTTTGAAAACCTTTCTTCTTCATTGGATGGCTGAGCAAATGGTTTGTTCGGAGCAAGAAGGATCAGGAGTGGTTTGAAATCATTCTCAAACTCCATCCATCCATCTTCTTCCGCTTATCCGGGGTCGGGTCGCGGGGGCAGCAGCTTCAGGAGGGAAACCCGGACTTCCCTCTCCCCAGCCACTTCAACCAGCTCCTCCGGCGGGATCCCAAGGCGTTCCCAGGCCAGCCGAGAGACATAGTCTCTCCAGCGTGTCCTGGGTCGTCCCCGGGGCCTCCCGCCAGAGGGACATGCCCGGAACACCTCCCCAGGGAGGCGTCCAGGAGGCATCCGAACCAGATGCCCGAGCCACCTCAGCTGGCTCCTCTCAACGCGGAGGAGCAGCGGCTCGACTCTGAGTCCCTCCCAGATGATCGAGCTTCTCACCCTATCTCTAAGGGAGAGCCCGGACACCCTGCGGAGGAAACTCATTTCGGCCGCTTGTATCCGGGATCTCGTTCTTTCGGTCACGACCCACAGCTCGTGACCATAGGTGAGGGTTGGAACGTAGATCGACCGGTAAATCGAGAGCTTTGCCTTTTGGCTCAGCTCTTTCTTCACCACGACGGACCGATACAGAGTCCGCATCACTGCAGACGCTGCACCGATCCACCTGTCGATCTCCCGCTCCATCCTACCCTCACTCGTGAACAAGACCCCAAGACACTTGAACTCCTCCACTTGGGGCAGGATCTCATCCCCGACCTGAAGACGACACTCCACCCTTTTCCGACTGAGGACCATGGTCTCGGATTTGGAGGTGCTGATCCTCATCCCAGCCGCTTCACACTCGGCTGCGAACCGCTCCAGTGAGAGCTGGCTTGATGAAGCCAACAGCACCACATCATCTGCAAAGAGCAGAGATGCAATGCTGAGGCCACCAAACCGGAACCCCTCCACGCCTCGGCTGCGCCTAGAAATTCTGTCCATAAAAGTTATGAACAGAATCGGTGACAAAGGGCATTTTCAAACTCAAGCTTCGAAAGAGATTACGTACACATTGATCATTATCTGGAAAATACTAAAAATCAAGAAAGTTTGTGTTGCCAAAACAACCGAGCAGCTAATTGAACCGTATGTGTTCTGACAGCTTACCGGTATATACTGTATTCATGTTTTGTGGGACAGCTCATTTGCTTTGCCTGTCATGTCTGATATCATTTATTTTTCTGTGCTTACAGATGGTATTTTCCAGATACAAAAAGGCTGGATGCAGAGAAGATGCTGTTAACGGGAAAGAACCAACAAGGATCCTTCTTAATCAGGAACTGTGAAAGCCAGCAAGGGGAGCTCTCCCTCTCAGGTAGTTAACTTTTTGACCGCCAAAAACGTTTAATGACGATTAGTAAAATCACGATGTATGCCGCCATAAACGTTAAATGGCGTCATCTACTTTTTTTTTATTTTATTTTTTTTATTTTTTATTTTTTATTTTTAATCAATGTTAAGTGCAACATCTAAGTGCAGCGCTGCCTGGTCAATGGGTTATGGAATCAAAAACACCAACTAACTATGACCAGTAGATGGCAGCATTGTGTCTCTTTTCAATGGGCTGTCGGTGTATGGAATTACAATGAAACATGATGGAATCTGATGAAATCTGATGAATGCTCATAATCGCCAAAATCGGCTGGCACTGTGGGGGTTGTGTTGTTTTGATAATGTGTGGCAGTAAAAGAGTTAACCACATTGGATCACTTTTCTAATTACACGTCTAAGGTTAGAGTGAGACATGACGATATTGTTGTAATCTGCCCATTCTATAGGTAGAGAAGAGTTGAATATTAAAGGTAATTAACTCATTTGCTCCCAATAACTGTAAATATGTTTTGTTTTTTTTGTTTTAAGTGTCCCAAAGACGTATTCATACGTTTTTTTGTTTTGTTTTATTTATTTTTATGCCAGAGCATACAGAAGGCTTTGATGCAGCCTCTCAACTGCAGAGAATGGTTGCAGAAATGGTAGTTATTACACAAACGGCCAGCAGGTGGCAGCAGAGAAAAGGAGATCAACCAGGGCCGTGTAGAAAAAAAAAAAAGAAAATTACTTACAATTTTAAATAGATTTGTGAAAACTGATGAAACTTCGCTCTCTTCTAATGCTAAATATTTGTTGGTAGAGAGCTACCAACATTTACGAAGGAATTATTAAATTCCGCTATGTCAGAGGGTTTGGCAATGATAAATTTTGGCCAGACAAACGGTTCTTTGAATTCAATGAAATGCATTGTTAAGCCCCGTGAAGACTTTAACGCAGTTTGTTTTGCCTTTCAGTGTTGGACAACGGGAGGGTGAAGCATTATAAACTTAAAAAAACAGATGGCGGTTTCTATGTCTCGAGGACCAAAGTATTTGAAACGTTAAAGAAGTTAGTGCAGTACTACTCAACGCAAGCAGATGGGCTCTGTGTGTGTCTGGGAGAACCATGCAAAAAGGTACACGTTTTAGTTAGTAACATGTTTTAGGTAACATTTGTACTTGTTGTTTTGTTACTTCGGAAAAAAAAAACACAAAAACATATTTGCACATGTGTCTCATAAGAATTGTCATGAATATGCACATCTCAAATTGCTGCGTCTGTGTAGATTGAGGCTCCACAGACAAATGGCCTTTCCTATAACACTGTGGACCAATGGGAGATTGACCGCCGTTCCATCAAGCTCCTACATAAGCTGGGAGCAGGTCAGTTTGGAGAAGTTTATGAGGGCCTCTGGAATGACACCACTGCCGTTGCAGTCAAAACCCTCAAACCTGGTAAGTACCGACATGTAAATGTTCAAACTCTCTTTCCTTGTGGACAGGGCAATGTTTTCATTATGTAATCACATGGGATGTAACAATATCCAAACATCACGATGCGATATTATCACGATATGAAGGTCACGATATGGTAATTATCACGATATTTTGGTGGGGTCGGCGATATTTAAAAATTATCACAATATTGTTAAAAAACAAAACAAAAAAAAAAGCACAATATTGTGCTTTTGTACATAACAGCAATGCATATAAACCACCTACAATCTCTAATAACAATATTGAGGCACTTACTTGCACACATTTATCGCATCACAAGCAAATTAGGTTCCCCTTCATCTGACAATTAGCATAGATTTTAAACATAGAAGGCCAAAACATCCCTAATAAAATGAAATTGCACTAATAAACTAGCTAGACTGCACAAATGGAAATAGACCTTTTTTTTTTTTTTTTAAAGACAGATGTGTTCCTTTTAACTATTGTGAACATGACGACGACGATATTGTGGCAGTTTTAATATCATGATATTACCCTTATCGTTGCATCCCTAGTAATCACATGGAGCAGCGCTTCTCAACTAGAAAACACTTTTTCCAATTCACGACGCACTTATTAGAAGTTAAGAAAAACAGAATGTTTTGTTTAAAAATAACCTCTGAAATCACTTACGGAGTATATTACTAGTGCTGTCACTATTGAATATTTTTAGAATCGATTAATCTATCGATTATTCAATCGGATTCATTTTAATTTTACATTAAAGTGTATTACAAAATAGGGATGTAACGATACCGGCAATATCGTGATATTAAAACTGCCACAATATCATTGTCGGCATGTTCACGATACTTAAAAGCTAAAGATGTAAAAAAAAAGTCATGCTGATTTCCATTTGTGCAGTTCTAGCACCCTCTGGTGGTTAATTTTTTAGTGCAGTTAAATTTTCATTAGGTATGTTTTTGCCCATCTATCTCAACTCAACTCAATTCAACTTTATTTCTAAAGCGCTTTAAGAACAGGCGTTGCTGTATACAAAGTGCTGTACATAAACTTCTATGTTTAAAATACACTTAATTGCCAGATGAAGGGGATTGTAAAACGCTTTGAAGTGAGTCAATATGTGGAGGAACTCAATGTAGGCTTGGATTAGCGATTAAGTGCCTCAGTATTAAGTGTTATTAGAGATTGAAGGTAGTTTATGTATTGCTGTTATGTACAAAAGCAACATTATGCTTTTATTTATTTATTTATTTATTTTTTTTAGTAGGAGCTATTTATTTATTTATTTTTTACAATATTGTGACCTTTTTTAAATATCTCCAACCTCCCCACAAAATTGTGATAATTATCGTATCGTGAGCTTCATATTGTGATAATATTGTATCGTGATATTTGGATATCATTGCATCCCTATGACAAAAGCATGCTGAAATCAGAGGCTTTGGACAATTTTAAATAATTAAAAAAATGGCTCCCAACGATTACTTGAATATTAAAGTAGTTGTCGATTAAATTGGTAATCGACTACTCATCGATTTATCAATTAATTTTTTTGACAGCTTTATAATACAGTATTACATTTTTAAACGCCGTTTCAAATGAGTTGGCCGGACTGAATTTATGTATTCATATTGTGTGTATATATGTCACATGTATTTATGGAGTGAGTGCAAGGCAGCTTTCCAGTCACTTAATATGTTCCATGTCGGAACTTGGTATGCATCGATGCTGTTACAGGAAAAATTCAGATAAGAATACACTATTCTTTTTATTAGCTACCTGTTACCCATGAAAAAAGTTTTTTGGATCCTAACCCACAACTTGAGACCTAGAGCATGGACCCCCAACCACATACCGTAGGCCATTTGGTATCGGGCCACACAACGAGACTGAGCAAATTTTACTTTATTATTGTTATTATTATTATTATTATTATTATTTAAGCAGCCAGTAGACGGGGCTCAAAATTTTGTGCTTGCAGGATGGCCTGGCGGCGCAACACCAGTGGAGTGCCTTCCAGATACAAGAGCATTTTAATAAATGAGATTCAGTTCAGCATTATATTTGAGTTTGCTTGCTTCGACCATTTTATTCAAATTCCACCATGAATTTCTCGTGTCAAGTGAGACAGCCAATTAAGAATCGTCCAGGGCCTCCTCTGAAGCCTTTCCTTAGATTTCGATGTATAATCAGGATCATTGTTGTGTGGAAGACTCATTGGGCCTCATTCAGGAACCATGTACAATATTGTTGTAGAAACAATACAAATGTAATGTGTGCAGAAAATACCAATTTGTGGTCATTCAATACAAATTTATAGCTCCCTATTGAACAATTGTCTAAGCAAATCAAGAGCTCCTTTTATGGAAATGGTGAGGTAAATGCTGGCACTCAAGACAGTGAACAGTAACGTATGCAGGTTGATTTTTTTTTTTTTTTTTTTTAAGGCTGGGAATAAGCTACAAAGACTTTCTCAAAAACTTTACAGTAACTTGCAGGCAATTGTTAAGAACAGAATTGATTAACTCATTCACTCCCAGCCATTTTCACTGAAGCAACACCGCTTCGCTCGCTGTTTTACTGGATTTTTGACTGATTTTGAAAGGCCCACAGAATATTGTGTTCTATTGCTATAAAAACATGGAATCTACCAGAACAAATATTAGCATGTCTTCTTTCAACAGGAAAAAAAAAATGTTTCTATCTGTTTCCGTTTTGCACCAATTACCGTTAGAATATAGCTAAGTTTCATCATTATAAACCTGTTGAAAACACTGGCAAAAAGAGCTTGTTGCAACAGGGCCCTGGTTGATCTCTTATACTCTGCTGCCACCTGCTGGCTATTTTGTTCTTTGCAGTAGAGACATTGCTTCAAAGACTTCTGTATGCTCTAGGATAAAAACAAAACAAAACAGAAAAACCTATAAATACGTCTTTGGGACACGTAGACCATTAAAAATAGAACATATTTATACGTTTTTGGGAGCAAATGAGTTAAGGGCACTGGTCAGTGCAGTTTCCAACAAAGATACACACCATTTGCTTACCCATTCAGTTGTTCATGTGACTATAAACCACAAATGAGTATTTTGTCCGCCCATTAAAATGTATGTAATGGGCAAAAATTATCATTTTGTGCCAAACTTTTCCCCAAAGTTGGAACATAAAAGTTGCACATTAATTGATAGTACTGTTAATCTTAATCTGGTATGTTTTACGTTTCACTTTTGTAATTAATTGACTAAGACTTTTGTCTTTTCTATCCAAGGTACCATGGATGCAGAGGACTTTCTCAGAGAGGCCCAAATCATGAAGAGACTGAGGCATGCCAAGTTAATCCAACTTTACGCCGTCTGCACCATGGAAGAGCCCATCTACATTATCACAGAGCTGATGAAGAATGGCAGTTTGCTTGAATACCTCCAAAGTACACATTTTTATTATCTTGTATTTGTTTATTGAAATTGTTGGGTTACAATGAATGCAGTCCTACTAGTGCTCCACAATTATTCCATATTGTTTAAGTTGTTGCTGTTTTATCATTTAGAGAACATATCTAGTATATAGTAGAATGTCTATGAAATTATGCAGTGTATATTAACGATAAGAGGAATAAGCGGTCAATAAAATGGATGGATGGATGGATATTAACAATAAGCGCGATATCGTGATCTCACGATATTAAAACTGCCACAATATCATCGTCATGCTCACGATATTTAAATGCAACACATCTGTTAAAAATGTCAGGTTGATTTCCATTTGTGCAGTTCTAGCACCTTCTGGTGGCTAGTTTTTTTTGTTTTTTTGTTTTTTAGTGCAATGTAATTTTCATTAGGGATGCTTTGGCCCTTCTATGCTTAAAATCTACACTAATTGTCAGATGAAGGGGGACGTAATATGCCTGTGAAGCAAGTCAATATGTGGAGGACCTCAGTGTGTGCATGCATTAACAACATAACACGAAAATAATGATAACGTAATAATAAAACATAACAAATTGATGCTATGTACAAAAGCAAAATATTGGGCTTTTTATAGTACAAGCATTTTTTTTTTTAAACAATATTGTGACCTTTTTTAAATATCGCCAACCTCCCCACAATATCGTGATAATTATCGTATCGTGAGCTTCATATTGTAATATTGTATCGTGACATTTGCATATCGTAACATCCCTAATGTACAGTAGATGTCTATGAAGCCTTATAACAGTTAACTCTCCTTTTATTTTCAATTTTTGTCCAAAATTATTGAAGGCTTATAACAGTTTTACTTCTCTTTTATGTTCAATATTTGTAAACAATCCGTGTTGATTACTTGTAGCAAGTCTGCCCATATTTGCCTTACGGTTGATTATGATTAATAATATAGTTTTGGAATTTTTTATTTTAGTTAGTTTTTGTTTCGTTTTGAATTTTGTTTTTAATAGTAATAGTTTTAATTAGTTTTTGGGGTAGTTCTGTTAGTTTTTATTAATTTTAGTTCTTTAATAAATACTTAGTTTTTGTTTAGTTTGTTAGTTTCAGTATTAGTTACATTTTAAAAAAAAAAGTGTTTTACTTGTGCGCAATATTTAGAAAAAAAAAAAAAAACGAAAAAAAAAAAACCCACTTTCAAACGTCATTATTCTGGTTTACATCAAAATAAATCTACTAAAAATCACATTTAAAATCTTCTCCAAAGTGCATTAAATTAATTACCAAAGACTAAAACGAAGGAGGCGCTCCGAATTGTCCCTAGGTGTGCTTGTGAGTGTGGATGGTTGTTCGTCTCTGTGTGCCCTGCGAATGGCTGGCAACCAGTTCAGGGTGTCCCCCGCCTACTGCCCAGAGCCAGCTGAGATAGGCGCCAGCACCCCCCGCGACCCTTGTGAGGAATAAGCGGTCAAGAAAATGGATGGATAAAACGAAGGACATTTTTGCTATAAATAGTTTTGTAAACATAAAAAGTAGTTTCAATTAGTTCTCGTTTTTTAAAAAGCATTTTCGTTTTTATTTTACTTTGTTAATGAAATAGTTTTTTTTTTATTTTAGTTTTAGTTATTTCATTAGTTAAAGTTAACTAAAATAACCTTTAATGGCATCTGTTTTTTTTTCCCAACACCCTCCCTTCTTACTTTGACCATCTCCAAACATTTTTTTGTTTTAAATTTATTTTTATAATGAATGAATGAAGGAATGAATGAATGAATATAATTTTCCTAATTAATTTTAGCATATGCCACAGACCACTGAAAAATGGACGGCGGGCCACAAATGGCCCCCGGGCCGTAGTTTGGACACCATTGCCATAGGGGTTATAACCCTACTGCCATATTACAAATAAATCTGTTTATATACTGTATATATGCAAAAGCACAAGTCAATTATTTGTACAATTTTTAGGACTAAACACAACATCCTTCTGATTTTCTGTATGTGGCCCTCAAATCAAAATGTTTGGACACCCCCGCCCTATGGTTTTGTATCCTACGCAATGAAGACAAAATTAGCATTGATAAAATCAGTATACTTTATGTAATTTCTGCTCACACAATTCAATTCATGTTACTACTCAAAGCGACTTCCTCACACCATTTTGATTGACAAGCATTGTCTTATTTCTCGCAAATCAGTATCAGATTAAAAAAAAAAAAAAGATCAGATTTTTAAAATTTTCTCAAATTTGAACAGTTTCGCTGTTGTGGATGTTCCTTTTTTTTATTGTTTTTATTTTGCAGTTAAAGAACAAAGGAAGAAAAAGTACAAATTAATGAACAAAAATATAAACCTAATTTTCCAAAGCCATCTCCTACCAAATGTCCCAGCTCTAATGAAATTAACTCTTTGACTGCCAGGCATTATAAAAACAAAACAAAAAAATCCACAGTGCCAGCCGCTTTTGAGCATTTTAACTCATCTTTCAAGGCAAAAAGAATATTGTTTGCCTTTACTACATATACAATGTGGCTACTCAATGAAAGATCGCATTCCATTCATTGGAATTTTACTAATCATTTAAGAAACATAAAGGAGACACCTACTGTATAGAATTTCAATATTTGTACATTCCTATTTGAACAAGTTTTTTTTTTCATAAAAAAACAAACAAAAACACAACAAAAAAGACAGTCTTAACCAAAGACTATCTTGACAAGAGAAATACAATTCACCACAACACAAAAACAAACGTCACAAATATAACCAACGAACAACAAAAATAATCTAACAACGAAGCTAAACCAAGGTCTATATGTTTTATTCAATTGTAAACATGTCAATTAACTGACAAAAACTTCCATTTCTTAATATAATTCAAATTATTTTTAGTATATTGTTCAAACATTTCTCTCAATTTCTTTTTCATGCAAATATTTAATTGTTAAATCTTTCAAGGAAGGGTCCCCATCACTAGTTATGAATGCAACAATTTTCACATTTCATATCCATTTTTTTTTTTTTTTTTTTTTTTTTTTTTAAGCATTTCCTTTATGACCAAATCTGTTCTCTCCTCTCGTATGTGCTTTCAAAGCTGTGATAGCCAAAATGTCCTCAATAAATGTTTTAGTTTCCTCGTAATGGAATCGGACACACCAAAACCTTGACTTTTTTTGGAGTCAGAAAAAGGATTTTTGTGTGGCGCCCAAAATCCACTTCACGCGTAGTGAGCACTCGTTGGCAGATACACGGGGCTCGTCACGCTCGATGCCGGTAAAATTAAAGTATACGTCTCAGTCCATTCACTTTGTAGGGTCTACTTTGTCAAAGAAAGAACCCCGGCTCATGCATAGCTGCCCTTGCGCGCACCTATTCACAAATCTATCGGTAAAACTGAATAAATTTCCCCCCAGTACATATTCTTGGAGGTCTGGATGAAAGGGTCTCTGGGTCCGGATCGGGACCACGGTCCGCCATTTGGTGACACCTAGTCTATGTAAACAAAGCAAATATAATTCATCAAAACACACAAAAACAGACATAATCAAAAACTCAGACACACTTGTTGGGAAGAGAAACATACATATACACATATCCTAACCAATCCACACTCGCGCATTTACACACAAACAATATATTCCTGGTGCTACTTTCAGCATACAGTCTTTGTGGAAGAGAGAGAAAAAAAAACGGAACTTAAAAAAAAAAAAAAAAAAAGTGTTACGTCCCGGGGGGCACGTAATTGATGGTGTGGGGCGCGGTAGGACACAAGGACGGAGGTGGAGGGAAAACAGGAGCACAGAGGGGTGGACATGACAGGGGAAACTCAGGAGACACGAACACGCAGAGACTACACCTCAAAGAATAAACAAAATGGAGCCACCGCTCCCGAAGCACCGACTGTCAAAGTGCACCGAATGAATACTGACTGGTCAAAGAGGTGGTAACGATTATGGCGAAGGTCCTAAGTGAAAGGAATGGAAAATGGGCAATTAATGAACGGACAATTTTATGGCGAATTGTGCACCCCACGAAATACAGCAGACAATAAAACAAAATCAAACAAACTAAAGAGGCACAGAGACTGCGTGGGACCGAGGGAGAAAGCAAAAACGCTGAAACCAAACAGACAGCCCCCCTCTCCCTGGCGGCAACAAAACTAAATAGGTGGTGGCACACCTGAATTGAGTTTGACAATCAGGGTTTTCCGGCGCCCTGATTGCTCAGTCTAACGCCGACGCCCACCACTCAACATGCACACCTGAAATAAACGGCCACGTCACAATGTGGGCCGTAACAAAGACAATATTTAATTTACCGAAATAGTAAATAATCAGGGACGGTCCTGACCATTTGGGGGACAAAATAATGTCATGGGGCCCATATGTGTACCATTTATTCACCATGTACTGTGTAACCCACATCCATATTTCATATATGTTAGTCCGATTTTGTTGCACTGCAGAAGGTAATTCAAACTTCTCAACCCAACTGACTGTCATCACTTATAGTATATGGTGCCAAACCTAATTAGAAAACATGGGGGGGAAAAAAACAAAACGAATTTGAGCTATCTTTGTTTTAAGCTTGTAATTAACTCTTTGACCGCCGAAAACGTTTAATGACGTATGCTAAAATCCTAATGAATGCCGCCATAAACGTTAATTGACGTTTACTAAGGTTTTTTTTTTTTCTCTCTCTCAATGGGCAGTGCAACGTCTTGTGCAGCACTGCCTGCTCAATGGGTTGTGGAATCAAAAACACCCACTAACTATTGCCAGCAGATGGCAGCATTGTATCTTTTTTTTTTTTCAATGGGCTCACGGTATATAAATATAAATTACAATGAAACATGACGGATATGATGAAATTGAACGTTTTCAACGATGACGTACACACAATATTTTGTTTGCCTTGAAAGATGAGTGCAAATGCTCGAAATCAGTTGGCAATGTTGGGGTTGTTTTTTGGATAATGTTTGCCATTCAAAGAGTTAAGTATTGAAACTCACAAAGTAAATTGTCCTAGGCCCCGTTCACACGAAAACTAGGGGTGGGACAAAAAACCGATTCGACCGAACCATCGGTCGTCAAGGGGAGCTAAACGGCCGTATCGGTAGCAGACTTGTCAACCGATACAAAATCCGCCGGGAATCCTTAGATACATTGCTTGTAAAGCTGTGGACCGGATATCGCGTTGCTGTGAATCGGTTGCGAGTGAGGCTTTATGGTTTTCATAACAATAGCAAGAGTTCTGCACCGTGCTCTACTTGTTTTGTTTACATTTCAGTAGCATCAGTATTCAAGCTACTTCCGTGTTTACAGAGAGCTAAGCAAAGTGGCGCTCAGAGACGCTTCATTCCCCGGATGTTGTAAACATAATGCATAGACGTTACGCACCTTTTTTTGGGGGGAGGGGGGGCCGCCTACCATCAACGCCGTGCTCGCGACACGGCGCGCGCGCGCGCGCAGTCGCGCACGACGAGTGACAACATGCACTGGAGACAGTTAGCAGAAGCCGGTGCCGTACATCTCGGTATTTCCCATGGCTATCGAGTCCTCTCGGTGCACTTGTATGTCCCGGGCCGGCGTTGGTACTGCGCACGAGCCAAAAAGAATAACTCCCGTAACGATCCAATGCATGGATTCAAACGACACAGGTATGTCCCACAGCCAACACACCAGCTAAGCTAAAAGCACACTGCAAGTATCTCATTTCTCAGTTTGTGGCTCCCTGTCAATGTACACAACTAGCATGAGCAGCAGGGAACTGAGACGTGCCCGCAATTACGTCATCAAACTCAAAATGAACGACAGCCCAGAAAACAAAACAAACAGTAGTGATTCCGTGGTCATCATCGTGTCTCAGATTAAAAAAACAAAAAAAGATATCATACATTAACCAAAAATGAATGTGATGGCAAAGAAAAACAAAAATTGTTAAAAACAAAAATTGTTGATAAGGTTAGGGCACTTTTGGAAATATTTTTGGATATATTAAGTTGTTAAAATGTGTTGATAGATTTATTGTTCCATAAGGTGGCTTCATATTTCTTTTGGCTGGACGGTAGGTTTATTTCATGTTTCTGAAATACTTCACAATGTGCACATATTCTGTTTAATTGTGTTGGTGTCTGTCTAAAGGTTAAATATTTATATTTCAAATTGAATTATCAGCCTTTTGTTTTCCTGATCCTTATTTTCAATTAAAAAAGCAAAAACAAAAAACAATTATAACTGTCAATAACAACTAATAAATATTTAAACTGATACATTTTTCAGTCATATGCCCAGCCCTTTGTTGCGGTCCATTTAAATAATTGATTCAATATATAAAAATATAGAAGACATTGTTGTTGTTCTTTTTTTAACACATTTGTAGATACTGTAAAAATTTGTGGTGTTTTAAGATTAATGTTTACAAGCAACAAATGTCACTATAAGTTTTGAATATTGAAATTAATCGTATCGAATCGAAAATTGTATCGTTCCCAAACTTAATCGAACCGTTCTGTTCTGAAAGATAATTGTTTTTCAATCGAATCGCAACTTGTGTATCGAGATACATATCGAATCGGCCTCATGTCAGAGATTCCCACCCCTAACGAAAACCCGTTTCAATGTATCCGCACAAGTTTCTTACCGTTTGGGCAGTTCGTCCACATCCACACGGCGGCTCTATTTCGGAGCTTGAAACCGATCACTTATGAAACCGAGCTCCAGAGTGGAAAGATTTCAAAACGCACCCCATACGTTCCAATGTGGACACCATATGCAGGATAGCTACTCCTCCGGTAATGACGTAGTTCTCTGTGACTGCGCACAAACCGGCAGTATGTCAACAACTACTGTAGGGCGGATAGCCGTGTCGTCGTCGTTTTGCGCAACCTCCTTAGCTTTTTTATTCTTTTACGGCAAAATGTTTTGCGTTTTGTGTTCGTCTCACTGATCTGTATATATTACTGGATAGCCAATACTCGATACACGCCTGTGCAAGCCGTTGAAGCCACAGGGAAGCCATCTTACTCCTCCCATCTTGCGAACAGATTACTGTTCAAACTATTAAGACCCCATTTTCTTTTATCGCTCAGTTCCTAGACCTGAGACGGTTCTGTCTGTACAAGATTTGTTTGAGGAACGAAGCCTTTGTTATTGTCCGCTGATATAGTTCCCTCAATATTAAAATGATATTTAAATAAAGGTATTGGATCAGCCACAACCTTTTGGGGAATTTAAGACAACAAATTGTCATTGCACTTTGGTATTGCAATTGTGAAGGATAATTATTTTCCTTTGAATTCATTTGGAAAAGACTGTGACTTAATTTGGTTGTCTAAATAATTTCAGAGGACAAGGGTACCAAACTACAACTCTCTGACCAGATTGAGATGGCTGCTCAGGTGGCATCTGGTATGGCTTTTCTGGAGTTGCAGAACTACATTCACAGAGATCTTGCTGCCAGGAATGTGCTGGTAGGGGAGAACAATATCTGCAAGGTGGCTGATTTTGGTCTCGCCCGAGTCTTTCAGGTATGTCTTGCATAGTGCTTTGTAAAGAAAGAATCTTAATTTAAAGGGATTAGATCATGGTATTTTAAGCCTTTACAAAGTTAACTATAGACATATAATGATTAAATTTGACCTTTGACACCATGGCAATGTTTTTTTTTTTTTTTTTAGGTGTTTTGCTGGTTATTTTTCTAATGTGGAAGTAAAATGCCCGGTTCAGTAAAACCCCGCCTCTCCCCATGTGGTTACTCGCAAATACGTTCGAATATACTCACAAATACGTTCGAACATACTCGCAAATATGTTCGAACGTACATGTAGGCTACATGCTACAAAGTTAGCATATCTTCCCATAATGCCACAGGGTATTTGCAAGAGTAATACCCCATTGCATTATCGGGCGAAAAATGATGAACCTAAATCATGCACGGTAGTCATAATAAATCGTAAAAGTTAAGAATAAACACTGTTTTTTGTCTACTTAATTTTCAAATAAACTGATAATGTGGCCTAAATGCCTAAAAAATGCGGTTTTGTTTTCACTCACGCATGCGCAAATAATACCCCTTAGCATTATGGGAAGGTATGCTAACTTTGTACCATGTAGCCTACATGTACATTCGAACATAGTTGCGAGTATGTTCAAACGTATTTGCGAGTATGTTCAAACGTATTTCAGTATGTTCAAACGTATTTCAATATGCTCGAACATACTCGCCAGCCAAAAATGTTTACTCCACATTGGCAGTTCTACGCTCCCGTACAAAACGTCTCCTTTCCGCAAGAAATTGTAGTGGAGGAGGAGGGTAAAAAAAAGATGGGAAAGAAGAAGAGGAGTTGGGGCTTGAGTGAGGTGCAAACCGGGGACCTGCTGCTTATATGGCCAGCACATTAAATTCTACACCATTTTTTTCCAATTAGATTCAACACCGCATAAGTTTTACTTGTAGTTTACACAATTGTCATCCAGAACCTGTAATTTTAAGACGCCCAGTTGTCATTGCTCTTTGGCACCGCAAATGTGAAGGATAATTGTTTGCTTTGTATTCATTTGGACAGAATGTTTACTGATAAAGGCTACTTTTAACACTATCCTGCGAGCATGGAGGGCTCAGAGAAAGTGGGCATGTGTTTAGTTCGTATAGGTATTGAGGGGGTGGGTCCGCACCTAATGACATTATAAAGTGAGCACCGCTCGTTTTCTCAGGTTGGGAGGGGTTGGTGCTTTGAGAGCAGAATAACGTAGAATTTCTTACAGGTGGCGAATGGAGGAAAATACCACTTCGGTGATATTTTTTTGATGAGGAATTAGCATTTTAACATGGCTAAAAGTTCCAAAAAAGTTAATGTTTCATTCGATGTGAAAAGCTGTAGTTGAGGTCTTTTCTTGGGTCCTGTGTTTTTTTTGTTTTGTTTTTTTTTGGTTTTTTTTGTTTGTTTGTTTTTTTCCTCCTTGGGGGGGGGGGTCACAGGACCCACAAATAGTATTATGGGAAATTTACTTGGCAGTCAAATACGATGCCTTGCGAAAGTATTAGCCCTCCTGGAAATCTTTCACCTCTTGCCACATTTCAGGCTTCAAACATAAAGGTATAAGATTTGATTTTTTTTATTTATTATTATTATTATTATTATTATTATTATTATTATTGATATTATTATTAATTTATTTTTTGGGTGAAGAATCCACACCAAGTGCAACACACTCGTGGAGAAGTGGAATGAAATTTGTAGTGTACTAATTTGTAGGTTTTTTTTGTTTTTGTTTTAAATAACTAAATTATCACCCCCTTTTCTCTCAGTGCAGCCAACTGACTCCACAAGTTCCCTGAGGACATTCGAATTGCTGATTAGAAATAGTGTATAGTCTCAGCATAAATGAGCCTGCTCTGTAGTGGTCTCAGAAGTCTGTTAAAAGAATATTGTGTAAGTTGTGGAGAAGTTAAATGCAGGATTTGGCTATAAAAAAAAAAAAAAGATTTCACAAGCGTTAAACGTCTTGCGGAGCACTGTTTGATCAATCAATTTGAAATGGAGAGCGTATCAGACAACTGCAAACCTACCAAGAAATCCTGAAATGTGGCAAAAGGCCATAATGCTTAAAGGCTAATACTTTCACAATGCACTGTAATCTACAAGTAGTAGGCCTATACATTTTTAGGGACTGTGGAAGAAATTCCTGAAGATAACGCACATTAGCAAGCACAAATAATTCTTCCGTCCGGATGAAAAATCAAACCTGCCTTCCACACAAAATTTAAATCAATCCTTCTTTATTGTGTGTTCTCTTTAGTGCAGCGTGTCCAAACTACAGCCCGGGAGCCATTTGCGGCCCGCCGTCCATTTTTCAGTGGCCCGCGACGTATGCTAAAATTAATTATAAAAATTATATTAATTCATTAATTATAAAAATAAATTAAAAACAAAAAACGTTTGGAGATGGTCAAAGTAAGAAGGGAGGGTGTCGAAAAAAAAAAACAGGTGCCATTAAAGGTTATTTTAGTTAAAGAAAACTAATGAAATAACTAAAACTAAAATAATAATAAATAAAAAAAACAATTTCATTAACAAAATAAAATAAACGAAAATGCTTTTTAAAAAGCGAGAACTAATTGAAACTACATTTTATGTTTACAAAACTAACAATATTTATTGCAAAAATGTCCTTCGTTTTAGTCTTTGGTAATTAATTTAATGAATGAGACTTTGGGGATGATTTTAAATGTGATTTTTAGTAGATTTATGTTGATATAAACCGGAATAATGACGTTTGAAAGTATGTTTTTTTTTATTTAAATCTTGCGCACAAGTAATACACATTTTTAAAAAATAATAATAAAAAAAATGAAACTAATACTGAAACTAACAAATTAAACTAAAACTAGGCATTTATTAAAGAACTAAAATTAATAAAAACTAACAGAACTACCCTGAAAACTAATTAAAACTATTACTATTGAAAACAAAATTCAAAACGAAATAAAAACTAACAAATAAAAAATTCCAAAACTATAATAACCCTGCTGCCATATTACAAATAGATTGGTTTATATACTGTAGCATTTTTCTATATATGCAAAAGCACCAATAAATTATTTGTCCAATTTTTAGGACTAAACACAATTTCTCTTCATAACATTATGTGGCCCTTGCGTCCTTCTGAGTTTCGCCATGTGGCCCTCAAATGAAAAAGTTTGGACACCCCTGCTCTAGTGACTTGAGTATTTTGATTGTGAAATTTAATGTGTTATTTATGTTTTGTATCCAGAATGACAGTGTGTATGAGGCAAGAGAAGGTACCAAATTCCCCGTGAAATGGACTGCCCCCGAGGCCATCCACAACAACGTATTCACAATCAAATCTGATGTCTGGTCATTTGGTATTCTGTTGTATGAGATCATGACATTTGGGAAAATGCCTTACCCAGGTAAGACTGTGGTTAAAAAACAAATCACACTTCTGCTAACGTACCGATTTGCAAGTTTCTTTCATTCTGGTTAGCGCTAACATTTGTTCTTGTATTTGTCAAGACATGACAAACTACCAGGTAGTCCAACGAGTTCCCCAAGGCTACAGAATGTCACGTCCCCCCAAATGCCCCAAAATCATGTATGGCATAATGATGGACTGCTGGAATGAACATGAACAGGACCGGCCAACATTTGAAACCTTGCAGTGGAAGTTGGAGGACTTCTTTGACCTGAGCGCCACTTCCTATGACGACGCTGCCGTCTATTAGCACACTGAGCTGAGAACTCAATTATAAATTTAAACCAAAATCACTTGAATCCATACGTCCATTTGGGATATATTGTGATATTCCACTGTTAAATTTAGAATCTGATTAACTTTTGGATTTAATACTGTGACACGATGCGAGGAAGCTGTCGCTGAAGTCCTCCTGGTTTTGTGTTTTGCCAAATGAATGGGCTCAAAGACTCCTTTCAGGAAGGAAGCAAATATAGTCTTTAGATATCTTGATGAACTGGTTCTACTTGTATTCATCCTAGCCACATTCTTCCTGCTTGCTACCTGCTGTTCTTTTGATGATATGACAATGAGTGAATCATACAACACTTTACCTCACCTGATTGCACGTGATCTTAAGTCTTGATGCCAGTAATTCAACTGTGCAACACTGTAACACTGTAGTTAGTCTGTGTGCACTTTTTTTAAACATAATTTGAAAGGATGTTCTTTATTTTTGCTGCCATTTTTGTATATTTGTTGGTGCCATTTATTTGCTGTACTTTTGAGATTAAGTTAAGCCTCCTTTTAAGAGTTTCATTCTGTTATATGATTTGCTATCATTTTAACAGTGTAGCTTAGTGGTCTGCATAGGTGAGTTTGTATGCTTTAACAAAAGTTTATTTTAATTTAATCAATTAGTTAATACATTGTTTAGATGACCCATTGTCTTGTATGTTGAATAAAACAAATTAATCAAACACTCTTTATAAAATAATTTTTTCATGTTGCAGAATAGCTCGAGGTTTCTGTATATGAACTTTTCTTAGGAAATGTATCTCAGATTCAAGAATTCTATAAAGTATGTAAAATTGGAAAATCTGCAAACTGTAGCTCTGTATTGTATAGCTTAGGCCCACTGTGCACAGTGTAACGCGGAAGTTAACGCGACTGTAGAGGACCATAGGGGAAAAATATATGGTTGGTGACTCCCCTACGCAAAGAACAATTAGGATGCACATTCTGCAGTTACTGGGTCTGGTTGGAACATCAGAGGTTGGTTTTTGGTGCTTCACCCCCACGCCCACACCTTCCGCCAACCCAAAAGCGAATGTAACAAGTTCTTCCACAGTTACCTTTTTCCCAAGGCACTGGTTCCTATTGACATTTGAAAGAAGTATGTGTCAAAAATTTTAAACGTCTTTTTCTCAAAACGAGTGATTTCAACTTGCCAACATTGAAATTGCTCGAACTTTGTCAATCTTTGAGGTAGTACAGTACCACCATATATTATATATTTGAAAGGGAATTAAGTGAGGAATGAGAATATATGAATTCCTCAATTTTCATTTTCGGAGAGATACACCTGATTTTGTGAAAACGCAACCTACGTGTATATATAGTATTTATTAGTGTTGTCAAGTGGTTAAAATTTTTTAACTAGTTAATTGCATAATATTCCATAATTAATCTCAATTGAATTTCTCGATTTACTACACAAAGCTTGTAAATTGTAACAGATACTTGAATAAAATCATCCAATAGAAAGTATATGTAGATTTAAAGACTGTTCTGTTTGTTTGATCCTTGAATACAACATCCATCCATTTTCTTGACCACTTATTCCTCACAAGGGTCACGGGGGCTGCTGGCGCCTATCTCAGCTGGCTCTGGGCAGTAGGCAGGGGACACCCTGGACTGGTTGCCAACCAATCGCAGGGCACACAGAGACGAACAACCATCCACACTCACACGCACACCTAGGGACAATTCGGAGTGCCCAATTAACCTGCCATGCATGTCTTTGGAATGTGGGAGGAGACCAGAGTACCCGGAGAAGACCCACGCGGGCACGGGGAGAACATGCAAACTCCACCCAGGAAGGTCCGAGCCTGGACTCGAACCGGAGACCTCAGAACTGGGAAGCGGACGTGCTAACCACTCGACTACCGTGCCGCCCTGAATACAACATTTTTACTGTAAAAAACAAAAAAAATGAGAACTAAATAGACTCAGCTTCACAGGCATCTTACTTTTTTTTTTTTTTTTTTCCCCCCTTATAGAAACAATTGTTAAAGCTTCTCGCTTACAGGTTTAGTTCTGCCCACAAACACCACACTCTGGCAGCATTTGGTCAATGGTTTGTGAGGCGCCGTAGAGAGAACTTGAGAAGGGTATTGTGCTCTGAGATGGTACGCAAAAGACGTACAACTAATTTAATTTGCCATCTAAATTTAAAGTGCACACATTACTACACTACCTATAATCCCTGTTTATCAATCTTCCCACCACTCCAAATTTGGCTGCAATGTGAGCAGAAAGTGAATAAGTGTTAAACTGCGTTAAAATTAAATAATATATAAATATGAATAAAATAATTTTAAATCTCCAGAGAATAATGCTTTTGTAGTGATTAGAACATAATTCACCCACGGAACGTTGGGACGAAGGGGGAGTTTGTTGGGATGAAAGGATAAGGCCTCGTTGACGTTTCCGAGGCTGAGAATTTGATCGAATTGAGCGACATGGCGAACTCCGCTGGTCTCAAGTTACCGGAGTTTTGGGAGTCGGCCGCGGCGACGTGGTTTGTACAAGCTGAAGCTCAGTTTGGCATCCGTGGAATTACGGACGATTCCACGCGCTACTACCACGTCGTGTCCGCGCTCGGGAGCTCCACGGCGGCCAGAGCTACGGCGCTAGCGAACACTACCATCTCCGAGCCACGTGCTCTGGCGGAGGAAGCTGACCGCTTTTTCCTGGCCACCCAGCGTCACAACCACGAGTTCTTGGCCTCTGCACGCGCCTTCCCGGTCCCGGCGGCCGCAACGGCACCTCATAAGGTACGTGCTGCCGTGGATGGCCGATCAGCCCCTGGCTTATGCTATTTTCACGCACGTTTTGGAACCAAGGTGAAGAGGTGCCGCGCCCCTTGCTCCTTTGTTGCGTCGGGAAACGGCGACGCCTCCACTCAGTTGCAGCTGTGAGTGGGGGCGCAGAGTGCCGGCTGCTGTTTATCATGGACACCCTCTCCAGACTCAAGTTCCTCTGTGACTCCGGCGCCCGCAGAAGCGTGTTGCCTGCCTCGGCTGAAGATGCTGCCACGGCCCGCACCTGTCAGCGGCCAACGATGCACCGATCCGGACCTACGGCACTAAGACAGAATGTGTCTTTGGTGTGCCCTCCATCCAATACCTCGGCCACCTCATCAACGAGGACGGCGCCACCCTGCTCCCGGCAAAAGTGGAAGCTGTTGCCGCTTTTCCTCGACCCCGGACGGCCCAGGGTCTTCGGGAGTTCCTCGGGATGGTGACTTTTTACCACAGGTTCTTCCGCCTCTTCCGCTTCATCCTGGAGGGCCGTGAGTTCACGGTCTTCGTCGATCACATGCCGCTCGCCTTCTCCATGTCGAAGTTGTCCGAGCCGTGGTCCGCGCGGCAACAGCGACAGTTGTCGTTCATATCTGGATACACCACGGACATCCGACATATCGCTGGCAAGGACGACGTGGTCGCGGATTGTCTGTCCAGGGCAGCCGTCAACACGGTACAGCTGGGCCTCGACTTTTCCCGGATGGCGGCCGACCAGGCTTCCGACCGTGACACCCAGTTGCTTCGGGGCTCCGACATCGGGTTGCAAGTTAAACCGGCTCATGTTGACCCGGCCGGACCGTTGGACGTGCCCCGCGCCCCCGCCGCGGCCGCCCCCCTGGGCTGCGCCTTGTGGACCGTGTGGGGTCCCTTCCAGTTGTTCCTGCATCCCCGCCAGTTGGTGCGCGGGACTGTTCTGGTGTTTCTGCTGTGTCCCTCCCTCCCGCCCTCGCTCCCTGGGTCCTGTACCCGCAGGGGTCGGGCAGTTTTGCCGCCCCGTCATCCGGAGTTTGATTGTGGGTGAATTCTGGGGGGGCTTGTGTAGTGATTAGAACATAATTCACCCACGGAACGTTGGGGCGAAGGGGGAGTTTGTTGGGATGAAAGGATGAAAGGATAAAAGAACAAAATGTTGGTAGGTCTGTGAGCCTCGCGCAGAGTGAGTTGTTGTTGCTCTTAAACGATGAGAAGCTGATATCAATAAACCGCCGGTCTTTGGCTCCGGACTTCAACACTCTGCCTCCGACTCCCGTCACTGCTCGCTACACTTAATTAATTTTGACATTTAATAAATACATAGTGCGGAAAAAATACTTTCCCCATTTCTGTGCTTGATTTTACATCACGTTTTGTATTAATAGCACGTTTTTGACGTTTACAAAGTATACCTAATGGCATCGGTGTACATGTACGCACTTTTTTTTTAATGGAGTTCTGCCCCCACCAAGGTGGCCGCCACGTAGGCACGTCTCTTGGGCTGCAACAGCTGTATCCGGAAGGTGGCAGTAATGCTGTTTCGAGTCACCAACTAACGTGTATCATCGAAGACGAAGAAGACGCAGGCGCCCGCATATGAGCTATTTACTCCAATGGTTGTGGAACAGAAAGAATATAGTATTGGATGTAGTGAATCAGGCGCTGCTACGATACTGTTAAGTATAGCAGTGAAGTGTGATTAAAGTCTGTAGTATAATTGTTACCGTCACTAACGCTTGAGTCGCGAGTATCATTGTGTGGCCCAGTTCTTGTCACGGTGTTCATTGTGACAAATTCTACAGCACATTTTGAGAACATTTTACAGCTTCAGCGACGATGACAGAATTTTTCAGTTTGCTGGACAGTGATGTTATCGGTTTCGACTTAGACCATACGCTCTGCCGTTACCATCTGAAGGAGACCTCCAAGGTGAGTATGAGAAACGCATCTTGCTAGCTGCAATACGTGACCGCACAGCACAGTGGATAACTAGTCCCGATATTGTAGTACAACGGAGCAGTGAATGCGTTAATGATTAACTGCCAGATGTATCCACATGTACGTCCGATGGATGTGTTTAAAGTTTTGTCATTATGTGTACAAATCAATATTCAAAAATAAGCGCGTCCTTACATTTAGATCAACAAATTAGGAAAAAGTACGTGTGCATGATCACGATTCAATTGAAGCACATTTAGTATTTAAACAGCAAAAATATTTAATTACATTTTGATATTTGCTCTTAATTAATGTTTAGATATGTGTAGAAGTTTTTCCTGCACTGTTTTATGTGTGGCTTGGCTTGCATGTTTCAGTGTCTCACATATACAAGAGTATACTCACCTTTTATTTTTGTTTATTATTTTGGGTCATCACTTTACAATTTACACTTTCTGCAATGTTTAGTACTAAATTAGTAGCCAGTGCCACTAGCCAGTTCACAGCTTGTATACTGTTAAATTTACTGTCCGCTCAAATTGACTCACCACACACTTATTGTCTTGCAAAAGTACACCCCTTTGAACAGCTCGCTTGGTTGCCATACACGCTTGTTGCCACTGAACCATCCATTTTCTGTAGTGCTTATCCTTTTCAGACTAGCGGATAACTGAAGTCTATTTTCAGAGAGATCAAGTGTTTGTGCAGTGTTATTTGCCATGAGGTACCATGTTGAACGGCCAGTAACCAGTGTTAGTATTATAGCAATACCACCAATGTTAACACACATGGTCCCCATTCAAACTTGAAAACTTGTAGTAGCAAGTCCCATGATTCCAACTCCAGGAAGAGAAAATGTTAAATTAGGCCCAAATTGGATATTTTCAAGATCGTGTCTCTTTTGGTCAATGGATATTACGTTTGGAGACTGATATTCAAAATAGAAAAAAAACAAAAAACTGGTTATTTGATTTTCGTTTTAATTAAAATAGAAACACAAAAATTGAAATGCAGCTTGATTTTTCTCATTTGGCTGTCTTGGACAGGTAAGGAAAAGTCCAATAAGTTTCAGAAATGAAAATAGGATATAGCAGGAGACACAAATCGGAAAACGGCCCATATTTTTGTTTTGATTGCCGGAAGTTGTCACCGTGAGCGTTTCCCATACTGGCCAGGAGACAAGAGAAAGAGAAAAGAGACAGACCTTTCACTCAGGGGTGTACTCACCTGGTACGAGAAAACTACCGTAATACTTGACATAAAAAATATCATGCCGCGCATTTTCAAGTGGTAAGCGGTTCTAACTGTTTATTTGTCACTGCAGTGTAGCATGCTTTATTCAGCCAACAGCAGTACCACAAACAGACTGACATTGATTAGCAGCAAAAGAAGATGCAAATTGAATCCACATTACACTATAGGCCTAACTCCCAGTTGATTGTAAAACAGACTAATAAAGTAAAGAGAATTAAACATTGTTGTTAAGACTTAAAACAAGTTATTTTAACACAAACCGAGCAACGACATTAACTTGTCCATTTAATTAACTCATTCACTCCCAACCATTTTCACAGAAGCAATCCCGTTCGCTCCCGTCTGTTTTACTGGATTTTGACTGATTTTGCAAGGCCCACAGAATATTGTGTTCTATTGCTATAAAAGCATGGAACCTATCAAAAGAAAGATTAAAGTCTCTTCTTTCATCAGGAAAAAAAGTATGTTTCTATCTGTTTCCGTTTTGCAGCAATTAGCATTAGAAGAGAGCTAACTTTCATCAGTTTTCACAAATGTATTTAAAATTCTAAGTAATTTAGCTTTTTTTTTTTCTACATGTCCCTGGTTGAGCTCCTTTGCTCTGCTGCCACCTGCTGGCCGTTTATGTAATAACTACCATTTCTGCAACCGTTTTTTGCAGTTGAGAGGCTACATCAAAGCCTTCTGTATGCTCTAGCATAAAACAAAAACAAAACAAAAAAAACGTATAAATATGTCTTTGGGACACTTAAAACATTTTAAAAAAAACAAAACAAAACGTATTTACACATTATTGGGAGCAAATGAGTTAAGAAGCATGCTAGAAGAAAAATAATAAAATCGTGTAAATGCCCGTTAAGAATTAAATGCATTTCAAATATACCATGTTAACACTTGAACTAATACCACACAAATAAAGCATAACTTGAAACATTTGCAGGACATGGTGGAAAAAGTGAACCATTGGATTTTATAACAGGTTGAGCTTCCTTTGGCAGCAATAACCTCTCAACCAAACGTTTCCTGTAGTTGAAGATGTGCACAACTATCAGGAAGAATTTTGGACCATTCATTCATCTTTATAAAACATGCAGTTGAGCAAGATTCCTGGGATACCTGTTGTGAATAGCTCTGTTGAATTCTTTTGAGGTATGATATTTGCTGAATATTTTACTGTGAGCAAGGAGTTTGCTTGCAACAAGCAGTGGCAGCAAAAACAGGTGAGTTATTTTATAGACTTTTAAAAGAAGATGACAGGGCATAACTAATTGTCCGAGCAGTAGGATGTTTTGTCATCTTAACTTCCCACAGTCCAAGAATAATGTCTTTGTTGAACTTCTCTTTGACCTGATCTTTGTTGTACCCATTCCTGGTTGAGATGAAATAACGACAAGGAAAACAAGGTCCTTATCAACATTGTATAATTTTAGGCATAATGATTGACAACAGAACAAATTCTGATCTTTAGCGACCAGATAGTAATTTGTTGGGCTCTGCTTATTATATAACTTTCTTGTGGATTCCAAAGAATTTCTGAATCTGGGGAAAGAGTTTTCAGTTCCTAGAAAATAGCCGTCAACTTGTGAATTTCGGAAGTGATGTGTGTATTCTGAATTATTGTTGCATTACTCTCAGTAATGTGCTAATTTCTCTGTTTTTGCAGCTGATCTACGAGAGCTTTTCCAGATATCTGGTGGAACATAAAGGCTATGATAAGGACCTGCTAACCCTAACACCTGCTACTTGGGATTTTTGGTAAGTCAAATGGAAAAGTGACAAAATATAAATTTGCAATCTGAAAGCTGGAAAAGCTTCATAAATGATACTAAACTGTGTCAACCACAAGTAGCTAAAGAAAAAAAAAAGGATTTACAAACAAGTTGCTAGTCGAGCCTCTGCATGTAGACTGTTTAAAAAGGGTTCATATCACAGTTTTTTAAGCCCTTCTACTCTACAGGCATAATTATATTTTACTTTGGCAAAATGGTGATGCAATTTCTCATGAAATATGAGTTATTTCTGTGGTTACTTTTCTAAGTCTGGTTGACTCTCCCCGTGTGGCTACCTCACCCCGTCAATGACGACGTCATCCGAAAGCCACCTTCTGTGCGCACTGCCCCACGAAACCCCGGAGTTTTGTTGACCAGAGAGCACCGGTGTAGGTACAAGATCCACTCAGATGGTCAGATTGGCTCAGGGTCCTTCAGCGGCTTTGGCGCATCCTGATGATGTCACGCGACAGGATTGGCTGGAAGATTTCCGGTGACGTCAGAGATTGTGGTTGGTCCGAATTGCATTTTTTGCGGGATCAGGTTTTGCAGGAGTCCTCTCAAAAGGGAGGTTTTTTTTTGTAACGTATATAAAAGGATAATTTATAACAAACACAACAAATTATTGTGCAAGAAAATCTCTACATCTCTAAATCAAAAGAAAGAAGAATAATCAATATGTCCTTCAAAAGGGCTTTATTTGTATGATGGGAAAGGTTAAAATGTGAAAACAACAGCATTTTGATATATTATATTATTATTATATATATTTTGATGGAAAGTTGCGACAATGGAAACGCTTTCCAAACTGAATCTGTACACTCTGGTATGATTTTGTCGCAAAATAGGTCTCCAGGGAGAATATCTTCTGCTGATTTGTCCAAGACATTTTCAGGGCAACTATAGCTGCAAATGATCATCCATAGGTTCACCTTTCACGTCCTGCAACAGAAAAGACATTCGTTAAAAAATGGATTTTTTATCGAATAAAACTGGGTACGCATCTTTTTGGGCCACCCTGTATAACGAGTTTTGAAATCAGAAGCCAGGAAAAAAAAAAAGTTAAAATAATTTTAAATTATTTTAAAAGGCAGATTAGTAACACGGGCCCTCTCCTGCCCTCCAAAAGTTCACTGAACACGAAGGCAGTAGGCTCAACACTTCCCGCTCATCAAGACTCTGGACACCAGCTTGACCAGTTAACTCCAGGTTTATTGACAATTGGAAGGGTGAAACTAACAAATACAACGCAAATGTGTACAATCAATTATATGAAATAAATGAGCTGATAAATTTACATTATCAGATAATTGTAGCCAGGGCCGGCGCGAGCCATTTTGGTGCCCTAAGCATAAATGTTTTGTGGTGCCCACCCCCCCCAACACTCCGTCCCCACACCCCATCACCCCTCCCCTGGTAGAAATGAACAATATCTGAGTATTTGTCAGTTTTGCTTTATTAAACAAAATAACTTGTAAGTAGGGCTGTGTTTGAAATATCGATATATCGCTATCATATCGATACACCTTTTCATATCCCAATATCAATACATAAAACCATGTATCAATATATCGACCCCCCCATTTTTGTCAATTTATTTATACAGCCTGTGCTGTGGTTGTAATTTATTTAAATTATTATTTATTGTTTTTATAAGGCCATGTTAAATGAAACAGATTAATGTAACTGCAATGGATTCAATTCCTAATGTAAATATTCATATTCTTACTAATGCATTAAATTAGAGCAAGAAGTTTCTACTCTTTGCAGCATTGGTACTTTTGACTATCTAAAATATGTGCTGCATGAATTACTCAACTGAATCGAAAATCGTTGTGAATCATGAATTGAATCGGGCCCTTGTGAATCGAATTAAATCGATTCTGGAAATCTGAATCGATACCCAGCCCTACTTGTGTCACTATTGAAGTTTTAAAAATGTTCACAAAAATAAGTGATAAATAATAAGTCTTTCTCAAACTAACAATGACACCAAATACTCAAATAAATAAAGCTAAATGAATTAAAATAAAACTCAATGCCACTACAAATAAACATCTGGAAACAAACAGTGCAAGCAAGTTAGTAGAGGCCCTACAGAGGCACATGTCTACATTTCTGGGCTGCAAAATCGGCTATCAGGTCATCATATGACAGCTTTTGTGCAATTTCCGCATTTATGTTAGGGTATGAAATGCTCCTTGAACATATTGAAGCATTGATCCTGTATTCAGAAATACAAGACAATATTCAGAGATTCTACAATGAAATATGGTTTTGAACCATGGTACAAACATTTTCTAAATTGATTAGGATTATGGTATTGTGCAGGCCTATATTTAAAACACAGGTACATGAAAATTTTAATAATCTACCTTTTTAGAGAAGGACTGATAGGGCACTATGTAAACATTCTGGACATAATGTTAAAACTATGAATATGAAATGAGGAAATCTACTTAGCCT
Source organism: Festucalex cinctus (assembly GCF_051991245.1). NCBI lineage: Eukaryota > Metazoa > Chordata > Actinopteri > Syngnathiformes > Syngnathidae > Festucalex > Festucalex cinctus. The sequence goes on from NC_135431.1 coordinate 18,804,921, forward strand.
TAAGCTGATGATGATGATGATGATGATTATTATTATTTTCAAATTACACTTTCACCAGTACATGCAGCTCTTACATTCCATATGAAACAATATTGTCTCGTCACATTCCATTTAACATACCGTATAATGAACGTGCTGGTCACAACCATTCCACTGCGGCGGTTTGGAGTGTTTTTTTTTTGGTTGTTGTTTTTTTTTTGTTGCAAACTGTGGTCATGTAAACGTAGCTGCTACAAAATAAACAAACAAATTGTCATTGTCATACCTGCAAGTGACGCGCGAGCATCATCTCGTTTTTTTCTTTTCCTCTTTTCTGCCCCCAATTCTCGATGCCTTTTTGATGACATGTCCAGATATCCAAGAATAAACTTCTGCCAAATTTGCGATTGAAGCATAAAGTGCACCCCACCCCCCTCCCCATTTTCCTAGTAGTTTGCTTCGTTGGAGCAAAAGTGCACCCCGCCCCCCTCCCCCTTTCCCTAATAGGAACAAACTACTAGGGGAGGGGGGGCACCAACGTAGACCAGCGATACCGCTCGTCGAGTAAATAATGCTATGTTATTTTTTGTATTTATTAACATGCTTTACAAGTTTTTATTTTAATTATTAGACACTGATATTATAATTACTAATATGATTATTTTTACGGGCTTGATTTGTTTTTTGGTGCCCCCTTCGGCAGTTGGTGCCCTACGCGCAGTGCGTGATAAGCGTATGCGATTGTAGCATTAATTGCCTAATGTGAACACCTCCCGCTCATCAAGACTCTGGACACCAGCTTGACCAGTTGACTCCAGGTTTATTGACAATTGGAAGGGTGAAACTAACAAATACAACGCAAAGGTGTACAATCAATTATATGAAGTAAATGAGCTGATAAATTTACATTATCAGATAATTGTAGCATTAATTGACTAATGTGAAAATAAACTAACAGTCTAATTTACTATATTCTAAATTATTGTGTATTTATTAGGGGTGTTAAAAAAATCGATTCGGTGATATATCGCGATACTACATCGCGCGATTCTCGAATCGATTCTATAATCGTCAGAATCGATTTTTTTTTTTTTTTTTTTTTTTTTAGGATTCACACCTTGAGCATGGAAGAATGTTATATGAACGGCACATTAAGCCTTAATATTTTTATTTTAATGCTGTTCAAATGTGAAACAGATTGCAAACTGTTTGTGTACAGTGGCTCACGGTTATAAGCCTCAAGTTTTAGACAAATATATTCATACAAATCTTACAGTGTACATGTACAAATTTACTGATAGTATTTTCTAAATTTGAATGGAAAAAAATCGCAACAATCGACTTATAAATTCGTATCGGGATTAATCGGTATCGAATCGTGACCA